>NW_016157164.1:343284-410521 GCF_001687245.7 Rhagoletis zephyria | reverse complement strand
GACTAGCACATTTCGTTATTTGCGTGGAAGACTAGCACATTTCAGATTTTTGCGTGGAAGACTAGCACATTTCGTTATTTGCGTGGAAGACTAGCACATTTCAGATTTTTGCATGGAAGACTAGCACATTTCAGATTTTCGCTTGGAAGAGTAGCATATTTCAGATTGTTAAGCCGCGAAAACTGCACGTCTCCGGTTTAAAGTAAATCAGAAAAGCATAATATATATTGAAAATTCAAACGTTTATTCTATATTTCTTTAATTGTATTATGAAAATCATGAAATTCAGACGGTATATACCGTTTACTAATCATTTGTTGAATATCATCCACTTTTCTTTTTTTTAAAGGTATTTTTCCCTTGTAAGCTTTAGGCAATTCACAGTGTTTCATGGTTGACCATTGAACATTTTTTTTCATTAGGTTCAACTTCTCCTCGCTTTGCATAAAGTCGTATTTTACTGCCATGTCTACTTGATTTTTGCTATTTTTTATTGTAATTTTCCGTACATGTGATATCTTAATTTTTTGCCAATGAAAATATTTGGACAGTTCTTCGAAGGAAAATATTTAATTTGCGTTTGCGTTGTTGAAAATTTGTTGAGTTTTTTTAGTATTCTCCTGGGCTTTAAACTTGGGCCAATATGGATTTTTTTAAGAGAATTAACTTTATTTTAATTGAAGGTTTTTTAAGTAAATAAATAAACATAACATAAATAATATCACTTTGAAACGGGGTGTTCTTGATATGATACTGTATGTATATGTTTTTTCGTATTTATTTATAAATAAAGATTCCCTGAGAAAGACGCGAATGTCGAAAGGTGTAGGAGGAAAAATAAACGTTTATTTTACTTGTAATAACCGGCCAAAAGGCTCCATATACAACACTAAACTTTCAGCATGACCGAAGAAAAATAATTATAGTATAATCATACATATTTATGTAACTTTTTTTTTTTTAACGGCTGCTACAACCTTATATGAACTGCCTTGCGTATCCCTCTTCCACACAAAAATCTGAAATGTGCTAGTCTTCCAGGCAAATAACGAAATGTGCTACTCTTCCACGCAAAAATCTGAAATGTGCTAGTCTTCCACGCAAATAACGAAATGTGCTACTCTTCCACGCAAAAATCTGAAATGTGCTAGTCTTCCACGCAAAAATCTGAAATGTACTAGTCTTCCACGCAAATAACGAAATGTGCTACTCTTCCACGCAAAAATCTGAAATGTGCTACTTTTCGACGCGAATAATGAAATGTGCTAGTCTTCCACGCTAATAGTGAAATGTGCTAGTCTTCCACGCGAATAGTGAAATGTGCTACTCTTCGTAGGGACCGACGATATATTCCAAAGATTCTTACGTCAGACCGCGTATAATTTGATAATGAATGGTCCACGTTAGTTTTTTTTTTTTTTGGCTTGTAAGTTCTTTACGGTTGATGGATATGAAGAAATTATTTGTTCGTGGGAAAATTATATAATTTTGATAAAAAAGACACAAAATAAAAACATATGGCGCTTACTTTTCTTTCGTAGTTATAGCTCGATTCCTTGTAATATGGTAACGCGAATTCTTTGATGTTGCACTTTTAGGGCCAGTTTTATGGCATGATTACGATAACCGGGGAGACAAATTTTGAACAAGGACGTCGATAGAAGTTTCACGAAAACTACAGGGGTCCAAGGTCAAATTCATATTTTTTTTTAAATCCAACTATCTAGAAAACGAAATACGGATTTCAGAATTTTGTATGTCATTCAATAGGATATATGAATGGCTTTGATATGATTCTCAAGTGTTAAATACATCTTATAAATTTCGAACAATAAGTCAATTTATCTAAAAAAAGTTAAAAAAATTTAAACAAACACATGATTTTTTAAAAATAGCCTAATTAAATATATATAAAAAATTTATAATTCAAAAGTTTATAAAATAAGCTTTAATTTGGTATACATCATGATTTACTCCGTGCTATACAGTATTAAAAAAACCTGGTCGGACCAACACCGGCTACGCCATGAACGAAAGACACAAGATCACGCCTTAAGGAAAGAAAGAAAAAAATTATTTTCTAGCTGTCGAAATCTCGACGCCATCTTTGTTGTAAGAAGTAAACAACGAAGAGAACAAAAAAAAACGCGTAACTGTTGAAGGCATGAATAATCATTTATATTATGCAAATTCTTTTATAAATCATGTCGGTGTGTTAAATTATTATTTACCTTATGTGCGCACACGTTGTCACAAGCGAAAATTGCAGTAAAAAGCCACCACCAAATTGTAAGCAACGAACAAATGTAAATAAACGGCTAATGTCAGTCGCCCAAATTTTTTTCCTAACTGCCATACCTAAACAAAAGCGTCAGCGTTGTCTGGCTGTCAAAAAATTCTCATGCCCATACAATTTGTATGAAGCATACCGAAACAACGCGGCGTCAACGCTGAGCGGTTGGAAATTCCGATTTTGACAGGGCGTTAGGTATTAAAGTTGGCTGCAGAAAACGGCGAAGCTGTAATTTTTGTGTTACACACAAACAAACCTATGCTTATTGTTGGTGTTATTTCTGCATTTGACGTAGCGTTGACGCTTTTGTTTAGGTATGGCACTTCGGCGCTAACGCTAGGCGTCAGAAACCGTTCCGCCCAACGCTTTTGTTTAGGTATGGCAGTAAATGCGATTATAACGGGCCACTAAGAAGAAAGCGTGATCTCGTATTTTTGGTTCATGGGCTACGCCATGATTCAATAATACAAGGTTCGATAAACTGACAGTTGTCTCTCTCGCACCGCTCCCTTAGCAGTGGCACCGTGTTGCTTCTTTGCACATTTACATGGAAACAGTGTAGCTTTGGTGTGAAATAGAAGTATGAGGGTTTGTGCTATATGTTTATTTATATATGCATATGAACCAAGAATGATAGAATACAAGATTGCGCCGTCCTGGATGTTTACATCAATCTCATGGTAGTCTTATTTTAAGTTTGAGTCATTTTGCAGTTTTTATACAGCTAAATAGCACATAAATTACGTAATTCACATAGATACATCAATATTACGTTCAACATTTCGTTTAAAATGCCAGATTTCCTGCAAAAGTACGCAAAGTAGGCAATTAGTGGTGAAATTGCTTTTGTAATAAATATTTTTTTTTCCTAAAATAAACATATTGCACAAACGCCCATACTTCTATTTCACACCAAAGCTACACTGTTTCCATGTAAATGTGCAAAGAAGCAACACGGTGCCACTGCTAAGGGAGCGGTGCGAGAGAGACAACTGTCAGTTTATCGAACCTTGTATTATTGAATCATGGCGTANCGGCGTATATAATAGATAGATAGATATTGGTCAAAATAAAAAGCTCACGCTCATATTGAACCGTATATCAGGCTTACCTTCGCTTTAATTCACACAAACAAACTTATTGTAGCGGAATTTACAAAAATGGCCTTTCTAATATTGTTATCAATATTTTCAACTGGACCTCTAGCAATGCAGTGCACAGTGGTTGTATTTATATGGGGAGAGCGGCCAAAAATACTTTTACAGGTCTTTCTGCTCGTTACCGAAGATTTTGTAACCGGCAAATTTTATTACCAAAAAATGTTACCAGTTCTTGGCACCGCGATTCTAGGTACGTTGGTAATGCAGTTAAAATATTCAGCAATTCAGCTATGAAGAATTGTGCAAATTCTGGCATTGCATATTTCACGGGGCAATACTTTGTTACCAGCTTATGAGATGGTAACAAAACTTACATGAGTACACAGAATGCGAAAAGGGTTTAAAAATTTACAGGAACTTTATTTACCGGTTACAAACTTTTTATTACCAGCGCAGAGTAGACCTGTTAATGGACATATCGAGATAAAATTTTTACCCTAAGGTCTGTTAAGAGTAAAAACTGTAATATGTAAAAGTGGGCGGGGTTGGACACGCACACATACAGTCATGTGTAAAATAATAGGGACAAGATGTTTATTTTTTTTTATAAAGATACAACTCACTACCTAACAAAAACCACATAAGTCCAAGTTTTAAACTTTGTAAAAAAGTAGAAAAATTCAACAAAATTTTAAAACAACACAAACCTTTTTAATAAGAACTTTTAGAAAAAATCTAGGTGTGCAGTTTTATAGCCCATTAAATTCTACCTTAAGAAATTGCAAGTTTGAAGGGGCTAAAAATTTGCGTTGATTGTTGATAATTTTTTTTGGCGGATGGTGTTACTCTTTGCTTCCATAAAAAAAAAAATTGTTAAACATACTTTGAATGGAAGAAAATGCGTGACACCAAAAATTATCAAAAATCAAAGCGATTTCTTTGCCACTTAAAACTTGCACTTTCTTGAGCTAGAATTCAGTGGGCTCTAAAACTGCATACATAACTTTTCTCTAAAAGTTTTTATTTAAAAAGTTTGGTTTTGTTTTAAAATTTTGTTGAATTTTTCAATTTTTTTTACAAAGTTTGAAATTTGGTTTTCGTTAGATAGTGAGTTGTATTAAAAAAATAAATAAACATTAAGGGCCGGTTATTCAAAGTCTGGTTATCAATGCTTGCCGGTTAAACATCATTATCGACGTTTTCGTCATCATACATATAACATGTGATCGATAAAGCAGTCGTTGTATTTAACCAGAGCTTCTACCTCCGATTAGTGCTAATCAGACATTGAACAACCGGCCCTAAACAAACAAAAAAAATAGCCGAAACTGGTCACAATGTCGTGCCTTACTGTACTGTACTCTTAACAGACCTTACACTGAAAATAAAATCTGCGTAAATATAACGAGAACTTGCCTACGAAATTTTTCGTCATTTTGAGCCACGAATGTTTTCGTTGATTGTACAAAACCGTTTTCGTATATGAGGCATCAGATTTTGAGTACATTTTTCGAATGTATTCGTACTATTTACTAAAGAATTTAGTTCTTTATTCTAAAGAATTTCGTACTATTTACTAAAAAAATTCGTAATATTTCTTTATTTTTTTACGAAATTTTTGTAAAATGCACAAAAATAATTCGTATATTTAATGAAATTACTTTCGTAAAATCTGCGCTTGTTTCGTAGAATGTGCGATTTTGCTTTCATTCTCCACACTGTAAAAACATATTACGAATTATAACACAACACTTTTATTTTGTTTTTATCGTTAATTTTAGGCGTTTTTGTTTAACAAAACGTTTTGCAAAAACGCTTAACATTATTGATTAAAATATAATGAAAGTTTTGTGCTATAATTTTAGTCATGTTTTTTATAGTGTTAATAATCAAAGCATATAGTGTTAATAATAATACGTTCTACGAATGAAGAAGAATTTTCTGACTACACTGTAGTTTAGCATTAATAAAAAAGGTTATTTTACCTATAATAAACTTAAGTCTTTTATTTATATGCATTCGAATAGGTCCTATACTACATATTTTTTATTGCTTAGGCTTCATTCAATAAAGTATATTGATGCAAAGTGTTGAACTATAAGACTCAGCAAAACTAAATATAATAAGATATAAAATTTGAAAGAATATAAAAAATACTGGTTTTACTTTCTTAAACATTACAATATTTTTATGTAGAGGCACTTGACAGATTCGTAGCTTCTTCGATGTTTGTTTCCTTGACGACTATAAATTAAAGGAAAATTATAAGGCGTCTGAAAAGCAAGTTTCAGTGAAAAGTCGAACATGTACTTACTTTTAATTGAATTAAGTAGTGCTCCTGGTTTAGGCTTGCCGTTGATAGGTAACTGATGAAATTGCCTATTTATCCAGTCCCACATTGCAGCGCAAGGTGCAGCGTAGGCGATGTTAAAAACTTTGTATGCTTAAAAGCATAGTATATCCACAGCTTTAATATTTAATTTTGTATTGTTTTTTTATCCAGCAAATCCCCTTTTAAAACGTTTAAAATTATATTATACGTCTCACAGCAGCCAACAAGTAATTCCGCAATGACACGCGATATATAAAAATATGATGAAATATTAAACTGCCGGTAATTGAGTATATTGTACGAAAATATTCGTATGTTGTACGAATTTAAAAAATATGTTTCTGCATTAGTACTTTATATGAAAGTATTAACTAAATTGTACGAATACAGAATTGTAGATTTCGTAAATTTAAAACCATACGTAAATATTACGAATGCCTTCCTACAATATACAAAATTATTCGTACAGAGATTTGTTCAGTGCTTTACGAATGTGTTTCGTAAAATAAACGTAAGATTTCGTAACTTGTACTGAAAAAATGCCTTACGAAAGTCCTTTCGTTATATTTACGTATGGTTCGTAAAATATTGTTTCGTTGTGAAAAATGTGTTCGTGTTACGAACGAAAGTTTCGTACATTTTACAAAAACCAACACTACGAAAAATTTTCGTAGCACTTTTACGAAATTTTATTTTCAGTGTAGCCATATAAGTTAAATAATAAACAATTTTATGCTATTATATACCAAGGTGGGTTCATGAAAGAATGCGGATAATCTGATAAATTTAAGCTATTTATCCCTTTATCACTTTAGATGAAGACCCCTAATATGAATTTATGTACATGCGTGCTTTGCTAGGTACTTACATATGTACATGGATATGTACATATGTTCATATGCATGTAAAAAACCTGTGAAATCTTACGCTCATATGTAAATGTGTGGCGCTTTCAGCCGAGATTTTGCGTTGCTTATAAGGTGGTATTTCCGGTATTTTTGTAGGTTGATGCTGTAAAATGGGTGGAGGTGTTGAAATAAGCGGCTGCCTGGAGCATTGCGGACTACTGCTAGCACTGCTACCAGTATGCTCAGCGGAATCGCTTGATTTTTTCCGGAATGGCGGTATTTCTGGAATCTGCATGGGCTGACGAATAGCACTTAATGCCAGGGTACTTGCACTGCTCAAAGAAGCTCTAAATAAATATCAAACAAAGAAATGAAATAAAGCAAAATGAAAGGGAGGAAAAGGAATTTAAAAAAAGAAAGAAGAAAACAAGGTTTTCAAAATAAATGTCAGGTTTTCGAGAAAATGGAGAAGAGTTCGTGGAAGGATAGTGAATAGAGAAGAGATGGAATATATTTAAAATACAAAATAATGAAAGAGCAGAGAACAAGAAGAGAGAAAATGAACCATTATTAAAAGTTTATATAAAAATTTTGGATTTTTGCAACTATAAATATTTGTATGTAAATACATAACAAATATGTATCTAAATAGGTACACATTTATAAAAACATATTACATTGGCCATTTAAAAAAAATCTTAACATAAAAACATGTTGAATTTTGACGCTTCCATCCGGTTGCCAAAAAATGTTTAATGAAAACCAATTAAAACATAATTTGTAACGTCCTGTACATGTCGCCCCGTTTGCGCGTAATTATCGTATGTGCCAAAAACCAAATTTTACCAATACTTAGAAAATTAACAAATATAAGTAAACTCGAAAGTTTTTAGGAAAGTTTACATTTTCCGAAAAAACATCTTGTTTGGCACATACGAGAATTTGGTTCATAACGTCTTATAAGTGTGCTTGTGATAAACGGTCTTAGAATAACATTAAAAACAGTTTAAGTTGCAAATAAATTGAAGCACAAAGTTAGTTGTGATCTTAAATCTTTGTGAAATTATGTGAAAAAATTTAGAACCGGGTCGTAATGGAAGTAACGGAAAACTGTCACTGAATTACACAGGTTTACAAAAAAAAGTTTCTGCATATTGAACCAAACCTCTATATCCCTATGTTATTCGACGCCCTGAATGCGAATCCGAGGTATGTTATCCTCCATCACGTCAGGTTCGAGGCCATTTGAAGGAATCAATCCTTCTGAATTTGACCTTGGGATGACCTCTGTATGACCATTAAGAATCAAGGGACCCCCATATTCGGATTTAGTGACAACAGGACCTCGGATTCGGGTTCAGCGAGTCCAAAACCCCATATATATGAAGTTTTCAGGTTTAACCAAGGCATAAGCCTTCATTATGAAGGTTTTATTCCATTTTTTTTTTATTTTAAATGGTATAAAATAACGTTGAACAGAAGTAATGAGTAACAAATTACACTGGCTTACAACAAAAATTTTCAATGGATGCCACTATCCAATACCTATGTAGAATTTCTCGGTGATTCCAAAACTCTAGTTGACTTTTTGTATGGATACGTTCCGAGATATTTGAAATTTACCGTTATTCAGCTTAAAAAAGAGTGATTCCAATTAATCACATATATCTTACGAAACAATTGAACAAATGTAATATGAAATACGGCAAATGAAAGCCAATGCAATTTCCATAAGCTGTATATACATCACTCTTCGTTAGGCCAGATAGTTTCTCAGAAATTAATTTACAAAAAAAAATTAAAAAAAAGTCGTTGGTTTTTATTTCTCCCCTCTGAAAGTTTGAATTTGTTTATTTGTATCATCAAAAAAACATAAAATCTGCAGTTATTATTTAATTTCTCAGAAACTATCAGGCCTATCGAAAAGTGATGTACTTAGGGTTTCTGGAGCATTTCATTGGCTTTCATTTGCCGTATTTCGTTCGTATTGTTTAATTGGTGCGTAAGATATATGTTTTAAGTAGATTTATAAGCAAACATTGTAATTGGTTGTGTCGTCTTATTTGGTAGTACATGTTATTTTGTTTCGTTTTTTTTTTGTGGTTAGGCTCTATTTTTGTCTCGCGTGATAGGGCCATTTTGTTGTGCCAGTATAGGGCTTACTACCCAGCAAAAAATTAAGGTATAGGCATTGGGATACCAACCGGACTCCAAGTGGGCTCAAGTGAGCCATAACTAGTCCTTAGACTTCAAATTTATTTTAGAGTGCTTGTTTTGTGGGTTTTCAATTTCGTTCGTCTTTTAGATTTTTTTGCGGTTTTATTAATTTTTTTTTGCTTCTGTTTTCGAATTTTACTTCGGTTTTTGTTTGGGTTTTTTAGACTTATTTGGTTTCCTTTTAAAGAGTTTTTTTGCTGGTTTTCGCAGACTTGTTCGCTTTATTCAATATAGAAATTAATAGATTACACTATGCGACAGTCAAAATCGGGATGGGATGAAACCAACGGGAAATGTTATATCGGTCAAAACCAAGATATACGTGTCCCGGCGTTTCGCTTGGTCACGTCTAGGAATCGAGATATATAAGTTAACTCATGACTCCCACGCCGACGTACGTTCCATGTAAACATCACAATAACAGTATAAGAATTTGAAACACTTGCAATTTTAAGTTTCAAGCGATAGCTTGCAATTCTCCAGCCGCAACTGCAGCTGTGACAACATGAATACGGCAGCTCTTGGCAGAGCCATGCAATTAGCTTAAGCAAATTTGTATTCTTACTATTGGCTTTGCTTGGATATTTTTGTGTGTGTGTTGGAAGTAAATTCTTTTTAGAAACGTTAGGAGATATTTCAATGTTTAATAAAGTTTTAGTTTGTCTCTACCATCAAAAGAGATAAGTTGTTTTAATTCGGTCTTCCAATATTGTTGCTATCAGTTGGCATTTTTATTATTTCATCAAATTATAAAGAGGAAGGAAAACAAAAGGATTTTCATCCATCAATTTAGTAGCAGAGTTAACGATTTCAATCTATTTACCAGTAACTAAGTCAAGGAATCAACAAGGAAAGAAGTGGCGCCCAACATTTTGAAGAACACGACCCTAGAATGGAATTATTAATAGTGTAAGAAAAACATTAAAATATTTTTAAGAAAGAATAAGTGAATTAAAAGTGAATAAGTGAATGTGAGTAGGTTTCAAAAGGTTGTTAAAAAAAAAAGAAAATAAGAGAAGAAATCTTAATAGATCAAAATGAATGAAGATCAGATTAGAGAATTATTCGAGGTTTTTGCAAATAAAGTGACAGAGACTTTGCAGGGACGTCTGAACACTTTGACAGAAAGATTAGACAAAATCGAAACTCCGCGACAGGTTAGGGAGTACCATCAGGTAGAAATAAGGCCTGGAATAACCTGCGATGAGCCTCTGGATATAGTAAAGACATTGCCCGAATTCAACGGGGATGAAACTAAGTACGTTTCCTGGCGGCATGCAGCCCACGCCGCCTATAAATTGTTCGAACCTTATGAAGGTAGTTCAAAGCACTACCAAGCAACAGCCATAATAAGAAATAAAATTACGGGTCGCGCGGATGCCANGATATATCTTGTAGAACAAGATTTGTCTACCCTAAAGCAGGGTAGACTAACAGTCGAGAGTTTCTACGAAGTAGTCGAAAGTAAGCTCACCCTTATAATAAACAAGGTAGCGATGTCACATGATGGCAATTCAGGCTTAATAGATTCCCTGAATTCGAAATACAGGGCAGACGCACTTCGAGTATTCATATCGGGTTTGAATAAACCCTTGTGCGACATACTGTTTTCTGCTAAGCCGGACAACTTGCCAAGTGCACTGGCACTGGCGCAGGAATTGGTATCGAATCAAAACCGATTCGCGTTTGCAAATGCTTTTCACAGCTTAGATTACAGGCCAAGCAGGAATTTTACTACAAATTATCAAGCAGCAGCGAGTAACTTACGACAAACTGCAGGTGCAAGTGAACGCCCAATACCTATGGACGTAGATCCCAGCACCTCGAGATATAGGGCAAATACAAACAGGGGTCTTGGTTTCGGTAACAAACCCAATAATCCTTTTAGCAGATCTAATACCAACACCGCAGTGGAAAGAAAGCCATTTGGCAGAAGCAGGGCAGATGGGTATAACCATACAGTGGAAAAAAATCCGTTTAATAGGAACAGGGCTGATGTGTCCAATACTGAAGCACAAATACCGACAGAGGGTGCCCAACAACCGATAGCTAGACGACAGGCCTTGAACCATATAGAAGCAGATAACTGCAATTTTTTTAGATTAGCGTCGCAACTGCCATATATTGAGAAACATATGAACGGTAGGATGTTGAGATTTCTCTTAGATACTGGCAGTGCTAAAAATTATATTAAGAAATTACCATTTTTAAAGGGGGTTGCGGGACTCGAAAACCCGTTCACTGTAAAGACCGTAAATAGTAAACTGATCATAGATCAAAAGTGTCTAGTGAACTTGTTTAACGAGTTTTCGCATTTTTATATATTGCCTGAACTAGAATCATTCGAAGGGATAATAGGTTACGATTTCATGAAACAGATAGGTGCGGTAATAGATACAAAAAAAGAAATGATTATATTTAATAATGGAACAGAACTACTTAAATTCAAAAGCTGTGCTGAGGTCAATCAGTTGGAATTGCCTCACTCTTTGCCTTCATACGTAAAGGCGAGATTTTATGAAATTATAGAAGAGCTAAAAGAAGTGTTCGCGAGTCCAGATGTTAAGTTGTCATATAACACTAATGTTGTAGCAACCACTGGTACAACAAATGACGAACCAGTCTATAGCAAGAGCTACCCTTACCCAATGGCGGTTAACGAATTTGTGAATAAAGAAATTAGGAATCTTTTAGAGGATGGAATAATACGACCGTCCAAGTCAGCTTACAACAACCCTGTTTGGGTGGTGGATAAAAAAGGAATCGATGAAAATGGGCAAAAGAAAAAAAGATTGGTTGTCGATTTTAGGAAATTGAATAGCATTACCGTAAGCGACAAGTATCCGATTCCAGACACATCGGTGATTCTTTCCAACTTGGGTAAAGCAAAGTTTTTCACAACACTGGACCGAAAAGCGGGATTTCATCAAATATTACTTCATGAAAGAGATAGAAAAAAAACCGCATTTAGCATAAATAACGGGAAATACGAATTTTGTCGTATGCCATTTGGGCTCAAAAATGCACCAAGCATTTTCCAAAGAACAATAGACGACGTTTTGAGATCCAAAATAGGAAAAACATGTCATGTCTATGTAGATGATATTATTGTGTACTCAGAGAATGAATGTGAGCACTTGAAGCATTTGCAGGAGATTTTGATTTTGCTGAATGACGCGAACATGAAAGTTAATTTAGAGAAGTCTAAGTTTTTTAAAGAGGAAACAGAATTTTTGGGATTTGTTGTATCAGGAAAGGGGCTTAAAACATCACCCGACAAGGTGAAAGCTATTATGGAATACGAAGAACCGAAAACCATTCGCGGTCTTAGAGCGTTTTTGGGTTTAACGGGTTACTATAGAAGATTTATCAAAGGGTATGCCGATATTGCGAAGCCTCTAACAAGGTTTCTAAGAGGGGAAAATGGTAACGTGAGCGCAAGTCAGTCTAGGAAGATACCCGTTGAATTAGACATAGAGGGGCGTGCGGGATTTGAGAAGCTAAAAGAGATTCTGGCATCTGAGGAAGTTATACTTCACTATCCAGACTTTAATAAGCCATTTGATTTGACGACCGATGCATCATCACAAGCTATTGGTGCGGTCTTATCACAAAACAATCGCCCGATCACATTTGTGTCAAGAACACTGTCTAAAACTGAGGCCAACTATGCAGTGAACGAAAAAGAACTACTAGCTATAGTGTGGGCTATAAAAAGTTTGAGAAATTATTTGTATGGGTGCAGAGGACTAAATATTTTTACTGACCATCAGCCTCTTACGTTTTCAATGTCAGATAAGAACCCTAATGCAAAGATTAAGAGATGGGGGGCTTTTATAGAGGAATTCGCTCCAAAGTTTTTTTATAAACCGGGTAATTTGAACATTGTCGCGGATGCTCTGTCAAGGCAGTGCATGAATAATCTGACCGAGTCTTATTCGCATTCAGACGTTTCTTTGTCGGATACCATAAAAATGGTACAAACGTGTCTCAACAGTTTTAGAAACCAGATTTTGGTTTACAATCGGGAAGGCAAGGAAAAGAGTACGAAGATATTGTTTCAGAGATACATCCGATATGAAATAAATTTTATAGACGAACAGAACTTAATTCGACTGCTCAGGGAAACTGTTAACCCTAATGTAGTCAAAGCGATCTGGTGTGAGGAAGAAATTTTTGGATCAATACAGGGAATTTTGTTACGAAATTTTCCGGGAGTTCGATTTGTATACACTCGGAAGATTGTGATCGATGTAACTAATAAAGATGATCAGGAAGAAATTTTGGTAACAGAACACAATAGGGCACACAGAAATGCAAAAGAAAACTATAAACAAATAACAAATGACTATTTTTTTCCAAATATCAAGAAGAGATTAAGACAGTTAATAAAGGTTTGCAAGACATGTTTGACATCAAAATATAATAGAAAACCAGACAATCACAAGATTGGAGAAACCCCAATTCCAACTTACCCAGGAGAAATCTTGCATGTTGACATTTATTCGACTGCAAGGACTTCATTTTTGACGTGCCTTGACAAATTTTCCAAATTCGCAGTGGTATAAAGACTACAAACACGAACTATACCTGATGTGAAGGTGGGTATTATGGAAATGCTGAACATGTTTCCGAAAACAAAAATTATGGTATGTGATAACGAACCATCACTTAAGTCGGAAACCATTAAAAACTACATTAAAAACGTCCATGGCATAAGTCAACATGAGGTCCCGCCTTACCATAGTAAGTCGAATGGACAGGTGGAACGATTCCACAGTACATTGACAGAAATAGCTAGATGCATACGAAATGAGGGTGTCTCAAATGATGTCGTGGAGTTGATCTTGTTGGCAACAATTAAGTACAACAATTCGATCCACTCGGTCACGGATCATAAGCCTATAGACGAACAACTCAACCTCAACAAAGATATAGAGGAGAGACTTAGAAAAAAACAGACAAGAGATTTAACATTTCATAATAGGAAAAATAAATACAAAACATATGAAAAGGGAGATGTTGTATACGTGAAGGTAAACAAGCGACTAGGGAATAAGTTGTCAAATATTTACGCACAGAAGATGGTTCAGGAAGATTTGGGTACTACCGTTAAAATAGATGGTAAAAAAATTCATAAGGATAATATCCGATAATTTCAGGTTTTTTCTCGCCGCTGCCACAGCTAAAATTGTTGACTATTCCAACTCACCATATATTTTGATAGAGGATGGCGAAGCCGCGGTTTACGAGGAAATGAAATATTTTATTCACAAGACGGAAATAAAGGATTTCTCTAGGATAGCTAACGAATGTCTGGAAATTGCCAAGGACTTTTCATACACCGAACTACAAAAAACAATAGAGATAGACTCCGAACAAATAATTAGAATGGTTGATATATTGACACTGCATCATAGGCAAGCACGTAGCATCAATTTCCTAGGCACCGCGCTGATATATGTTGCAGGGACTCCTGATTTCTATGACTTTTATGACGTAAAAATAAGAACAGAAGCATTGATAGAAAGTAATAATGAACAGATTTTCGTAAATGCGGAAGAAACAAATAAAATTAAAGAGTTAACAAAAAAAATTAACAATTTAAAAACAGACAACTCATTCACCAAAGAAGACAACCTTTTTGAACTTATTTCACATAGAAATAACATTATTATCTTAGAATTAAATAATATCATATACTCTGTTATTATGGCAAAAATTAACATTGTAAATCCCTTATTGCTAACAAGGAATGAAGTAGTAACAATTGGATCGAATGTAAAAGATAAAATTAGCGTAGCAAATATACCTAGTAATTCAAAGTTGAAGGTTGTGCAAAACAACGAAACAATATATTTTGTTATCCAATATCCAGTTATTAAAGAATTTTTGAAGAAGTTTTTTGTCAGGGCTGTAATTAAAAATGAAAAAATTGTAATCTTTGAATCCAATATAGTAGGAAAAAGCGAAAGCCAATTTCAATTGTTAAAAAATTGTAATAACAAAACTACCATAAGTTTTTGTCAAATAATGCATGGGGAAGGTTGCCTGTTAAATCTTCTTAACGAAAATACTGCCCGTTGCAACACAAGTAACACAAAATATTACAGGGCAATAGAAAGAGTCAGCGAAGGAATAATAGTTTTAAATAATAACCGATTCGTAATAAATCAAGGCGGAGAGAGTAACACAATTGTTAATGGAACCTTTTTGTTGGTTTTCAGTGAGGATGTTACCATAAATGGAACAAAATTTTTAAATAAAGAACACCGAGCTTACTCACCCCGGGCTGCAAAAAATTAAAATTGAACAACATTTAGAAGACCTTACGTTAGAAAATATTCAGGAGATTGATATAAAGAATATCAAAAGAATTGCAACGATAAAACAAAATATTGAAAGTGAAAATAGAAATACACACATCATTATGTGGACAACAATTACAATATTGATTATAATATTTATGGTAAAACTAGTAACACTAAGACCATTAAAATTCTAACGAGGAGACAAACACAACAATGCAATAACACAGATATTGGCGAGATTTTGCGGCAAGTCACAACAAATGAGATAAATAATAGCTAGTAATCGCGGACGATTACACTTAAGGGGGGGAGGAGTTAACTCATGACTCCCACGCCGACGTACGTTCCATGTAAACATCTCAATAACAGTATAAGAATTTGAAACACTTGCAATTTTAAGTTTCAAGCGATAGCTTGCAATTCTCCAGAAATGAAACCCGAGCCGCAACTGCAGCTGTGACAACATGAATACGGCAGCTCTTGGCAGAGCCATGCAATTAGCTTAAGCAAATTTGTATTCTTACTATTGGCTTTGCTTGGATATTTTTGTGTGTGTGTTGGAAGTAAATTCTTTTTAGAAACGTTAGGAGATATTTCAATGTTTAATAAAGTTTTAGTTTGTCTCTACCATCAAAAGAGATAAGTTGTTTTAATTCGGTCTTCCAGTATTGTTGCTATCAGTTGGCATTTTTATTATTTCATCAAATCATAAAGAGGAAGGAAAACAAAAGGATTTTCATCCATCAATTTAGTAGCAGAGTTGACGATTTCAATCTATTTACCAGTAACTAAGTCAAGGAATCAACAAGGAAAGAAGTTATATATAACTATCATATAGGGGAAATTGTCACCTTTGGTGGTCTTTTTTTGACATAACTCGAGAACCACTAGTCCGATTTTGCTCAAACAAATTCAAAAAAATTAAAAATTACAATTCCTTTAATCTGTTCATATAACGTTTTTCTATATAATCAACAGTTTTGCCGGTAAAAATAAATGTATGAAGAAAAAAAATATTTTTTGCTTAAAATATAAATTTTTTTTTAAACTGTTGATTATATAGAAAAACGTTATATGAACAGATTAAAGAAATTGTAATTTTTAATTTTTTTTTAATTTGTTTGAGCAAAATCGGACCAGTGGTTCTCGAGTTATGTCAAAAAAAGACCACCAAAGGTGACAATTGCCCCTATATGATAGTTATATATATATCTCGATTCCTAGACGTGACCCAGCGATACTCCGGGACACGTATAACTTCTTTTTTACCGATATAACTTCCCCCGGTAGTTTGAACCCTTCCCGATGATTGACCCCTACCATTTGTCTCACAGTGTTATCGCAAGAGGAGTTGGCGTATGAGATGGAGGCTCGGGGCCTCTCGGTTTTGCCGGTGAATGCTATGCGGAAGTCGTTGCGGGCGTCTAGGCTTTTGGAGTGAAGAGGGTCGGTGGAACTCTTTCAGGACTACCCGTTTAGCATCGAGGAGGAGCGGAACGTGGTTGATTTGAAGCTGAAGGAGGTCGAGGCATTGATGGCGAGTTTGCTAAGGGCGCGAAACCATCTAGCGGGGCCGGCGGTGTGACCCCTGCTCAAATTTTCCGAGGCGCGGTCGACATGTTTTCGGGTAAGACGCTGTTGTTGTTTAGGTAGTTGGGAGTTGGGAGGAATCGGTCAGAGATTGAAATTTGGAATTTCTCCCCTCAAACTACGACGATTTGTTGATGGACGGGATACGCCGGCAGACTCAGGGGCGAATGAGTCCATCGGAGTGTATGTGGCATGAAAATTATATGTGGCAGATTGCAGGAGCCGTTGTCTGAGAGTAGGAGGTTAAGAATTATAAGGGCAAATCTTCTCTCGTTTTATCAAACCCAGTTGGGACTAGTTACACCGGGGTCATCAGTGGCGGAACTAGTCGCGTTGGGTAGAAAGTTGGAGTCGGTGAGGTCGTCAGTTGAAGCTTTTGTCCCCCCACCGAGTCACAAGGGTATATTGGAGCCTGACCTGGCCTATGCCTCGGTGGATGTAGAGGTCGAATTCGGTCAGAGTCTTATCCTTGGTGTCGATTTTTGGATCAAGGTGGGTATCATCCCGGGTTCCACTCCGAGCTAGGCAGTAGAGAGACTGGGCCTTAGAGGAGATAGTGACCCGAGCGTTCAAGGCTATGCCAGAGGGGTTAGGTTGAACCCAACTTGTCGAGCATAGGATTAGGGTTAAAGCAGAAGTAGAACTTGTTAAGCGACGTTATTACCCTGTGTCTCCCTTCATACCCCTTGGGTCTTAAATAAATGCACAGAGAAGGATAGCTACCCCCTCCCTTACGTTTCGGCGACCTTAGACAAGCTAAGGGACGCTAGGTTTTTGCCCAGTCTGCTTAGTCAGTTTAGGTGGGTTGCATAATGCACCGGCGACATGGCAAAGATTTATAGATTCCGTTATAGGCCCAGAGTTGGAACCCCATGTTTTTGTTTGCCATCGTTACTAATAACTTTGAAACGCACTTGGAGATTTTACAGGTGGTCTTAGATAGGTTAGCTAAGGCAGGTCTTAGATTGAATTTACTAATAACTTTGAAACGCACTTGGAGATTTTACAGGTGGTCTTAGATAGGTTAGCTAAGGCAGGTCTTAGATTGAATTTACTAATAACTTTGAAACGCACTTGGAGATTTTACAGGTGGTCTTAGATAGGTTAGCTAAGGCAGGTCTTAGATTGAATAGGGCCAAATGCAATTTTTGTGGGGCAGGATCTACACGTAGATTCAGAGAAGGTAGTGGCGATGCTTAACATCGAGAGACCCAAGAATGTCAAGCAGGTTCGGTCCTTTATAGGTACAGTGTCCTGGTACCGTAGATTTATAAAATATTTCGCGGAATTAGTTAGGCCCCTCACCGAGTTAACGAAGAAAAACCGAAACTTCGAGTGGAACGACAGCGCCGGTTTTTGAAGGGTCTTTCACATCCAGATAAACGCGTCTGATTTCGGTATAGGAGCAGTGTTGACCCAGAGATTTGAGGACGGTGAGAGGGTTATAGCGTATTTAAGCAGGTCCCTGAATAAGAGTGAGAAAAACTATAGAACGACAGAGAAGGAGTGCTTAGAGGACCTGGGGGCGGTTGAGGATCCCCGACCATATGTTGAGGGCGCTCAGTTTAGGGTTGTCACTGATCACTTTCCTAGGTTTGGCTAAATAAGTTGAAGGATCCTTGTGGTAGGTAGGCGCGTTGGGCTTTAAAGCTGGAGCAGTACGATTTTGAGATCGTCCACCGGAAGGGCAACGAACATGTGGTTCCGGATATGTTGTCAAGGAGTGCACCGGTTATTTCTGAAGTTTCTACTAGTGACTCTTGGTTGTTGAAAATGATTCGGTCTGTGGAAAAGGAACCCTTGGTATACACAGTGTGGAGAGTAGAAAGTGGCTACCTCTACAAATTCGTTAGATCGAGATTCCCTTCTGTTTATGGTGATTCGTCGGATTGGAAAAAGGTTCTAGGGCGCGGGGAAAGCTAGGAGGTTCTAAATAAATGCCATGATGATCCGTTGGCCGGTCATATGGGTGTCAGAAAAACTTTCGCTATGGTTGCACACAAATTTTATTGGCCGCAGATGAAGGCGGTTATAGCGAAGTATGTTGAGTTTGTCAGCAGGTTAAGCCGATAATTCACAGCCAGCTGGCGGTATGGGCGAGAGGTCCAAGACAGTCGAACCTTGGGAAATGATTTGCGGGGATCTCGTAGGGCCTTTGGTGTGAAGTCGACACAGGGCTACCAGTATATTTTATTGGTGGTAGGTTATTTTTCGAAGTTTCCACTTTTGTTCCCCTTACGGACTGCCACGGTGAAGGGCATCTGTAATATTCTTGAGGATCAGGTCTTACTTTTTTTCGGAGTTCCTCGGTCGATGGTCTGCTACAATGGACCCCAGTTCAGAAGTCGCGCGATGCGGGGGCTCCGCTTTGCGTATGGTGCTCAAATCCGGTACACCGCCCGCTATCACCCGCAGGCTAATACGGCGGAAAGGATAAATCAGATTATAAAAATACGCTTAGGGCTTATATATCGGATAACCAGGGGACTTGGTACCAACAGTTAGCCAAGGTAGCTTGCGGGATTAGGTCAGCGCAGCAAGAAGTTTTAGGAGCCATGCCATATTTTGGCAACTTTGAGAGGGAGATGGCGTTAGTTGGTAGTATGGGCTATATCGAGGCATTAGGAGAGCAGGAGAAAAATAGTTGCCAGGAGAGGAGAAGGAGGCTCGGAGAGATTAAGTCAAGCGTTAGGAGTAGATTAGAAGAGGCCAGTGCAAAGTTAGCGAAACAATATAACTTTAGAAGAAGAGACGTACAATATATGCCAGGAGAGCTAGTTTGGAGGAATAATTTCGGTATTTCAGATGCAGCAAATTTCTTCGCGGCGAAGTTGGCGCCGAAATACATAGGACCTTTCGTAGTAAAAACGAAGGTGTCGCCGTGGACGTATGTTCTGGTGGACGAAACAGGTTGGGATAAAGGGACAATGAATTTGAAGGAGTTAAGGCCATACAGGGATGGATAGGAAATTGATTTGTTGGAAAAAGAAAGCGAGCTTTCTTTTAAGGAGGAAGGGGTGGGGTTGTCGCGTTCTGGCCGCAACAAAATATTCTTTTGTTCCCCCTTCATTATATTCACCTATTTCCTTTCACTCCAACCGATCGGAGTGGAGTCTATCGACACTCAAGTGTACATACATATGTATGTGCATTAGGGCGGGTCAAATTTATTTTCTACTTTGTTTCGCCGCTGACGTATTGCACTGGTAATTCCGAACAAAAAAGTCCATGGAAGCAAAGCTCTAAAATGGATTTCGAGCCTCCTTATTATACCTTTCATGAGCATGAAATGGTATTATAACTTTGGTCCGATGTTTGTAAGTACCAGAATAAGAAGAGATAGACCCATTAAAATGTATACTTAAATGATCAGAACGTCGAGCTGAGTCGATTTAGCCATGTCCGTCTGTCTGTCTGTCTATCTGTCTGTCCGTCTGTCCGTCTGTTTGTATGCAATCTAGTCTCCGAGTTTTCGAGATATCCGGATGAAATTTGGTAGGTGGATGTATTTTTATAGTGTATTAATCATTTGTCGGAACCAGAAGAATAGGACCACTATAACATATAGCTCCCGTACAACTGATTGTTCAGATATGAGATTTTTCGTTATAACTTCTCCATTTATGCAGCTAAGAACATGAAATTTTGCAATACTTCCACCCATTATCAACAGAGAACTAAGAGTGAAAATGGCGAAGATCGGGTCGCTATAACCTCCATACCACTGATTGTTCAGATATGAAATTTTTTGCCATAACTTCTCCATTTATGCAGCTAGGAACATGAAAATTCTCACCGTTTTCACTCATTATTAACAAAATATTTACAGTGAAAATAACAAAGATCGGGTCAATATAATATATATCTCCCATTCATGATTGTTCAGTTATGAGAATTTTCGTTATGACTCCTCGATTTATGCAGCTAGGAACATGAAATTTTGCAATACTTCCAACGATTATCAACAGAATTCTTACTGTGAAAATAACAAAGATCGGGTCACTTTTACCTATAGCTCCCATAGAACTGATTGTTCAGATATGAGATTCTTTGTTATAACTTCTAAATATATGCAGCTAGAAACATGATATTTTCACTCATTATCAACAGATAGTTTACAGTAAAATTAACAAAGATCGGGTCACTGTAACTTATATATTGCCTCCATATAACTGATTGTTCAGATATGGGATTTTAATCTAAAACTAATTTAATTGGACAGCTAAAACCGATAAATTTCGTGAGCTATTGTATAAACAATAATACAAAGTCTACTGAGAAAATTGTCAAAATCTATGCTGTATAAGCGTTATCTCGTATACCATTGATTGTTCCTATACCAGTTTTTGCGATATATCTCCTTTATGTAGGAAGCTAAACCCATTAAATTGTGTTACCGGTTTACATACCGATCACACAGCAGTGAAAATCACTTTGATTGGTGCTATATAAGGTATATCTTTCATACCTCTGATTGTTTAGATAAGATTTTTATATATGTAATCATCTATCTATGTGTGCTGTGAATATATAAATTTTTTCAAATGCAGTAATCTATTAAAGTAAAGTTTTCAGATGTTCATGAAAGGTATGTAGCCTTCGGCATAGCCGAAGACAGCGTTGCTCTTACTTGTTTTTAATTTTAGTTATTAATCCATAACCAATTTCCTTTTTTATATTTGCAAAATTTTTTTTTTTAAGAAAATGTGGTCCGTGGCCCACTTGTTTTAGACTTTTTCAATGCATCGTATAAATAACGAAATGGCAGCTCATTAAAATGGAGAAGACACACCAACCAATGCAATGGTCTTTTTAGCTGTAATTCAAGTCGTCTTATTATACCTTTGTTTTCACCAGTATTCGTTACTTCGCCATCACACGAAATACCAATTAATTCGAACAATGATAAATTCTTTGCTTTGAAAAGTTCGTCCAATTGATTTAGCTTAATTTCAGCGGACTCGCCTTTTAAAGTTAAATAACCAAGAAAATCTGAATTTGGTTCACTTAAAACAATCAAATACGGCTCCTCAATTATATTTTGATGAAACTTCTCACCAATTTTCTCTCTGGTCAATGAGTCATCTTTTCTACCATCGAAAGAGAATGCAACCAGAGCGAAAGAATCATATCGCTTCCATAATACAGCTTCCCTACATTTAATTTTCTCTCTAGCAACTTTACATTTGTCCATGACGACAAGTTCTCCATGCTGGTCTTTGAATCCAATATCTGAGAAAAGACTGGTTGCCAAACAAGCTGCTACCCTATCTGGTATTCCAAAGCGATCACAAACCATGACATACTCCATAGCGTCGTATCTCTGAGTGTAACGACCATGCTTGTGTTCTGTGAATATATAAATTTTTTCAAATGCAGTAATCTATTAAAATAAAGTTTTCAGATGTTCATGAAAGGTATGAAGCCTTCGGCATAGCTGAAGACAGCGCTGCTCTTACTTGTTTTTAATTTTAGTTATTAATCCCTAACCAATTTCCTTTTTTATATTTGCTAATTTTTTTTTTAAAGAAAATGTGCATGTGTGGGTTTTGGGCAAGGAATGAAACTGAAACCCAATCCGAAACCGTAACCGTTTAAAACCGTTTCGTTTTTCAAAANTTTAGTTATTAATCCCTAACCAATTTCCTTTTTTATATTTGCTAATTTTTTTTTTAAAGAAAATGTGCATGTGTGGGTTTTGGGCAAGGAATGAAACTGAAACCCAATCCGAAACCGTAACCGTTTAAAACCGTTTCGTTTTTCAAAACCGAAACCGAAACCGTAACCGTTATCTTAACCTGAAAAGGAACGGTACCGAAACCATTTCAATCACAGGTTTCAATCGGTTTCCAGAAATTTACAAAAATAATAAATCAAAATTTCTTTGAAATAAATAATTTATTTAACCAAAATCAGCAATATTTTGCTTGTTAAGTAGTAAATAAGTATGTCAAGGTAACTTTTCGCAAAAAGCTACTAAAATGGTGCCTAATAAATTAAATCTCCGATCTGGCATCGGTTATTTGGAAGAAGTAATTTTGATTTTCATTTTCAAGTGTATAGTTGTAAAGGACACAGAAATGAAGGGGTTTCATTATTATGTAGTAAATATANGGGTACGAGAAATTAGTTTTTGATGTTTATTTTGCTCGAAACATACCGCTAGAGAGCATAGCAAGCAAATTTTAATCAATTTGACTACTTGTGGTAGGAAAATCGATGAATCTTTAAACATAAAATGATAGTTTTTTATAATTAACTCCATAAAAACACTTAGAAATATTTTGAAAATATAGAAAAATTATGGTTGGGCCTTTTTTAATTGATAATTGTCCCCGCGTTAGTGCGATTGCTACAACATTGCAGCATTCTTTTAAGGTGAACTAGAAGGAAGTTTCTATTAAACCATTCACTTTTCCCTTATGCACTATTTTCATTTTACTTGTAAGATCATTAAACATTAACCGAATAAAAAACAAATAAACAACCGCGAAATTCGCAAAATTTTTTTATTAAAGGCATGGAGCTATATTTATACTACAATATAATATATTAAAAAATTTTCTTTAAATCTTTTTTTTACTTTCCATTCGAGGTGTTTGCTTTCTATTTTCCACAACCACTGCCATAATGCCCTCTCGTTTATGTGATAAAGCACGCTTGGATACATTAGTTAGCAATTGAACATGATGCTCAGTACCTTGTATGTGGCATGGAATTTTAGGGAGAGGTAGTGGTGCTCCTTAGTAATCCAAATATTCAACCAAATGTTCGTAGGGAATATTCCTTGTGAAAGGCTGCTCAAACAAAATTTCGTCGTCATTTAGGTCTATCATATCTACATAGTTATTGCAGTTGAAGTTTATCTTTGGTTTCTTCTACTTTCGCAGCTCTTCTGAATCGTATATTTTATTGCGAAAATGCAGTATTTTTTTATTGAAAGGTCGTGAAATGCTTTTCTATCATCGACTAATATACTTAACATAAGATGCTTTCGCTATGTGCATAAAATGCGTTATTTTGTACAACAGAATTTATAATTTCGAGAACATCATCATTCTAAAATCGAGTCCAACGTATGAATTTAGATTATAGCACACTACCATAAATTATTGAATTGTAGTGCTTTATGTTAAAGTACATTGGCACACATACTTTTATAACGTACATAGATAACAATTTCAAATTTGGCGACGGATTTTTGGCAGTTACATACAGACGTTAAATCCTACTGGCTTTTGTAATCCTGCGAGAATGAGCTATTTTTCTAGGCTTGATATTTGCTAAATCATTCGAGCAAAATCCGTTAGATATAGCATTCGCCATTTTGTAATAATATGTGACATCGGGGGATAATTCTCGTCCCTTTTCTTCTGTTAAAGGCGGTGGCATATCCTGTAATGTAATCGGTTCGAAATCAGTTACAACCTGCAAATTTTCACATTGTTCCAATTGTGGTGCCAACGTGCCAGTTGAGGTCCGTGGCCCACTTGTTTTAGACTTTTTCAATGCATCGTCTAAATAACGAAATGGCAGCTCGTTAAAATGGAGAAGACACACCAACCAATGCAATGGTCTTTTTAGCTGTAATTCAAGTCGTCTTATTATACCTTTGTTTTCACCAGTATTCGTTACTTCGCCATCACACGAAATACCAATTAATTCGAACAATGATAAATTCTTTGCTTTGAAAAGTTCGTCCAATTGATTTTGCTTAATTTCAGCGGACTCGCCTTTTAAAGTTAAATAACCAAGAAAATCTGAATTTGGTTCACTTAAAACAACCAAATACGGCTCCTTAATTATATTTTGATGAAACTTCTCACCAATTTTCTCTCTGGTCAATGAGTCATCTTTTCTACCATCGAAAGAGAATGCAACCAGAGCGAAAGAATCATATCGCTTCCATAATACAGCTTCCCTACATTTAATTTTCTCTCTAGCAACTTTACATTTGTCCATGACGACAAGTTCTCCATGCTGGCCTTTGAATCCAATATCTGAGAAAAGACTGGTTGCCAAACAAGCTGCTACCCTATCTGGTATTCCAAAGCGATCGCAAACCATGACATACTCCATAGCGTCGTATCTCTGAGTGTAACGACCATGCTTCGCGGGCAGTAGTTGGACTTCCGCCATTGTATGATCACTTACATCACATTGCGCAGATTCCATCGGGCCTGGATCGTATGTTGTATCGGAAACTGAAAGTGCTGTTGTTATGAATGTGGGCTGAGACTCATCTTCTATATGTTCTGGTATGGTCAGTTTTATCTCATTGTGTTGATCCTGCATGAATTCTCGCAATTTTTTTGGAATCAATTGACAACTGCATTCTTTTGTTAGTAAATCACATTGACATTTGCCAGTGTAGAATATATTTTTTGTGCTAAGTGCGAATGTCTTCAAATTCTTTCCAGCTGTCCGTTTTTCATTTTCTTTTTGATAAACATCAACAAAAGTTTAACTTTTTAATAAAACTAGTTCGAAGTATAATTGGAATATTAAATTTAGCCTAAATGGCAATGACTTTGTCCACCACATGAGGTGTAAAACTTTTATAAGAAAACATTTACTTTCTAGTTTTAGCACGATCGCTCAAAAAGAAATATTATTTTAATATCTAATAAATCATTTGATAGGCCGAACGATAAAGTATCCTGTGAACGCGTATGCAGAAAATTACCCTCTTGCATAGAAACAGTTTGCAATTACTGGATATGGCAGCCGATGTAGGCGGTCCAGTACATGCATCTATATCCTCCATCGGAAACTTGGAAACTATTGTATTTACCGACAAATATCTACAAAACACATACATACGTATATATAAACTAAACGCTAAACTGTTTGCAATAATTAATACTTCTCACTTGCACTTTAATATTTTATTAAATGAAAGGAAATCCTTCCTTAATTTTATTGATTTTTTGTTTTTTTAGATTAACGAAGTTATAGTGAATTATTTACGTATCAATCACCGCATTGTATGATTCAGAATTATTGCTGGAACACTCTACTGATCTAGTTTTTTTTATTGCCAAATACTGGTATGTTTTTTTAAAAGCTTGGAAAAAAATAATAGCGACAATTTTTAACGGAAAGGTAGGAAAATAGTCCAATTGAGTAAATTTTGCATGCTATGCTCTCTAGCGGAGGGTTTCAAGAAAAATGAACATCAAAATTTTATTTATCTTAAAAAAAATTTTAACCAAATATAAAAACAGGAACAGGTTACGAATTATTAACTAAAATTAAAAATAAGGAGGCTCGAAATCTATTTTAGAGCTATGCTTCCATGGACTTTTTTGTTCAGAATTGACAGGAAAATACTTCTGTCGCCGAAACAAAGTCGCTTATATTTTCTAAGAACAAATTGACCCGCCCCAATGTACATACTTAAGTAAATAGTAGGATGAACTCAAGTTTTGTGGAAATAGTTGTTTGTCGGTGGAGCGCCACCGCAAAGTGGTAAAAGCCTCCATTAGGGTACTCTGCCCCAAAACGGTGCAAGCCGAAAGTAAGAATGTAGGAATGAGAGATGACGTGAAAAACCATAGTAGGGGTATCGCATTAGCTCTCACCTATTGCGGCACTTTTGTTGTCCGCCGTATGATGTCAATGGCAAGTCTATGGTGTTGTTTGTGAGCGCCGTGGTGGCGAATGCTAAAAGCTCAGTTAGTCAACGACGTAGCGTAAACGTAGGTTGACGTACGTAGCAGCATATAAAATTTACTGTTGATAGAGAGAGAGAAGCAACGGCAACGTCACCGCCATGCGGTGGTGAGTTTTGGTTAACACGCAATTCCCATAAGCTAGATCGTGTCTGCGTCAACCTACGTCTACGCTACGTCGTTGACTTTTTGCGCTTTAAAGCGCCCAATTCGCTTCTAGAATGGTCGTTCCGGCACCAATTGATCGGGCACCAACAATGACGGCACTGACACTCCAACGGTTTGCTTACCGGTGCGTACGTTGCGGCCTGGCTCGCAACTGCGTGCCGGGGCAGATATTAGCGAGCATCGAGTCAGGCAACACCCGTATTGTGAGCGCAGTATATTTTATTACTTTGATAATTGGCAGCGGAGTTCTTGTTAGAGCGATTTTTTAAGTGCCAGGCAAGGCACTATTGCAGCAGCAAGATTGTTGGAGAGCGGCGTCAGTCGAGGCGTGTTATAGTCAGCACCGGATTTGGGAACCATATTCCCAAGGAGCACCCCCTCGTTCGGAGCGCCCACCGACCGCCAATAAGTACAATTTTTGTGTGTCTGTGGTCAAACGTTGTTGTTGTCGGTAGGCTTCCCCTTATTGTGTCTCCTTATCCCATCCTTTTTAGCATCCTACACCCTGAGCTCAGTCGCTTCGACGGGTTAAAGTTAGTGCAGCCGGGGGGCACGGGCGGTGGGGCGAGTGGGTTCGCAACCATTTGGTTGAACCTCACCTCGGGTGCGCCCCAAAACAAGGTTTTGTTTTATTTTCGACTTGTGTGTTTAATATTGTTTTTTTTTTGCTTTGTGTATTTCGACCCACTCTAGTATTACATACATATTAGTATATCTACTGTACATAGTAACGGGTGATTTTTTTGAGGTTAGGATTTTCATGCATTAGTATTTGACAGATCACGTGGGATTTCAGACATGGTGTCAAAGAGAAAGATGCTCAGTATGCTTTGACATTTCATCATGAATAGACTTACTAACGAGCAACGCTTGCAAATCATTGAATTTTATTACCAAAATCAGTGTTCGGTTCGNATCAAGCTCTTAAAAAATCACCCGTTAGAATGCAGTGTTATTGTCCAATTTGAAGTTAATTTGCCTTAGGTACTTGGTATATTGCCCTCAAGCAACTCCGCCGTCTCCACTGAGCCAGCCGGTTGCTTAGTTTTTTTTGTCATCTCCTTTTTGTGCGGTCGTTTATTTATTTGGTTTGGCCCGTTGTATTGTCGTTGTTGTTTAGTTGGTACACTAGGTAGATGATTTTATATTAGGGGATGTCCATATATTACGTGGGGGGAGGCCGGGTATAGAATTTTCTTACTATTTCTTATATGGGGGGAGGGGGCGTCCCGTAGATTCTTACGTAGTATTATTTTTCTTGTATTCTTATTCAAAATTGTTCTTTATTAAAATACGAAAATTCACCCAATTAAAGTACTAAATTGCATTGAAATGAAAAATATACATTGAATACGGAGGATATTACAATTTTTTAAGACTTTTGCTTTAATTTTTCTAAAAAAAACGTTACTCTTCGGTGTCTATGTCTATGTAATGAAGTTTTTAAGACTGACTAGGCATACATCCTATATTTATTTGATGGAAATATATAGTATTTTGTAATGTTTAATGAAAAAAACATGTCTAGGGGATTTTTAATTTTACGTAAGATCTGCGGCGGGGGGAGGGGGATCAACTAAATCTTATAATTTATTACGTGATGGGAGGGGGGGAGGGGGGCGGGGCTTAAAACAGGCGAAAACTTCCTTACGTAATATATGGGCAGCCCCTTAGTGCACAAAATATTTGCTGACAATATCTTTGGTACAAAAGGGATGATCTTTCGATTTTTTTTTCAATATGTTAGCAACAAATATGCGATCGCGAACGTATGAATAGAAGAAACTGTGGAATGAAACAGAATATTCAAAAGCGATTAATTTTATATAGAAGTGGAACAAAGGTACTTCCTCCTATCTAATTTCGCGTTGAAATATCTCTATTAATTTTTTATTTATAAGCTTAAGTACCGGTCGCGAACGTACGATTTTTCCTTAATGTTACCTTTCATGAACATGAAATAGTAATTATAAATTTGGTCCAGTGTTTGGAAGTACCAGAAGAAGAACATATAAACCCACATAAATGTTTGCCAAAATGATCAGAACGTCGAGCTGAGTCGATTTAGCCAAGTCCATCTGTCTGTTTGAACGCAATTTAGACCCTCAGTTTTCGAGATACCCGACAGAAATTTGGTAAGCGAGTGTATTTTTATAATGTATTAATCATTTGTCGAAATCGTCAAACTCGTTCCACTATAACTTATAGCTCCCATACAACTGATTGTTCATTTTAGTTCTCGGTCCTGGTTTATGGGCGTAGCCAGGTAGGGGCAGGGGGGTGCTCGAGCCCCCCCTAACTTTCAAATTTTTCTTATATATATCTATATAAAATAGTACCCTGAAATGCCAGCTTAATAGGGTCGAGCCCCCCTCTAAATTTCATTCTGGCTACGCCGATGTCCTGGTTGACTATTTTTTCGAAATGCTCATGTTGTCTTTAGTTGTGTCACACTTTAAGTGATTTTAAGTACTAAAAAAATTATACCTTTTAAGTATTTTGTTAAAAATGCTAAGATATTTCTGAGCTTGCGATCTCTAGGGCCGGGACCCTCTCGCTTCGGGGGCCCTTGGCATTTTGCCAGCCATGCCACCCATAGTTGCGCCTCTGTCTGTCGAAATAAGAAAAATCCCAATGACTAAATGTTATTAACCAAAAATACAAAAAAAAATCTATTTCTTTACCAAAGGTTGACTTTAAATCGACTTTTTTTTTAATTGTGCAATTTTGTGCAAATTACTACTATTGGCCCTTGATATACAGAAGATTGATTAAAGGTTCCTGAATAGATCCGGTTGATACACTCAGACACGCAATTTATATCCTTATATGAAAAACGTAAAATCCCATTTCTTTTTCAAATTTAAAGGACCGCAATTGACATGCAAGGATGACGTTTGAAATTGCAAAATCATGTTTTTACTTAAGTTTACAATATGTAAAATGAAAAGTATACCCAAGACTTTACCTCGTTAAAAAATGAGACAAATACGACCACTTATTGATACGGGCCGGAAAATTGGCGATTATCGTTCGTCAAAACAGGCATGTTTGTACAAGCTCAGCATTCTTCCAGCTTACAATTGGGGACCGATTTTTTATTATATCAGACATCCATACGCACAAATATTGTATCTTAACTTTTCTTACCAACTTAGATTTCACCGGCACACAAAAGAAAAAAAAAAGTTGTTTGTAAATCGTAAAAATAGCTAAAATGGGATAAATGGTAATAAAAAAAAATTTATGGATCTAAACCAAGCATAATTCTTATGTATTTTGATCCGTTAAATACAAATCTGAAGTGTATTTAGACCATAAACCGTTCTGAATCTTAAAAAATTGTAAAAAAACCTTGAAAAATTTTAAAAATAGCAAAATCGATAGCGATTCAACCAATCGTGCTCATATACCCGCCTTTGTGTGTGTAACGTATACGTCCCGTAGCACCAGACACAGTCAGCTAATACGTTTACTCGCACGCCAAAACTTTATTTAAGTCATATAATTTAAAAGTAATTAAATATTGGCGTGAAATATTTTTACACAATATTCCTTACGCACATATTTATGTATATGTATATAACTTTATTCATATATATAACAATTCTAGAATGAATTTCATTTGTACCAATAAAAATGGTAAAAGTGGAACTTTACCCTGACGGAAACAAGTAATTTTTTTTAAATCAACTATTTGAAAGACTACTTTAAAACAAATGCAAAGAGTAAATGTTTCGATTTTTGATACTATTTTTACTCAAAAAAACAATTTGTGTCTTGGAAGTATGAAAAACCATCTGTGAATTCAAAAGAAACACACTGACTTTAAAGTTGTGTAAACCAAATTCATTTTAAAGTAGTTGAATTTAAATGCAGGATAGGACAGTCGACTTGCTGCTTGCACACGATTCAAACTGAACATTTGAAAGCACATTTACATGTCTGGCTGTAGCTGAGCGTGCAAAGATGTTTGCCACAATTGCTAAAATGTCCATGCTTAAATCTCATTTAATTTTTAATTTCGGTTTTTCTTAGTTATGAAAAAGCATCTGTGAAGTGCAGAACGAAAGCGTATTCAAACGAAACATACTGACTGTGAAGTTGGTTAAGCCAAATTCATTTTAAAGTAGTTGAAAATACATGCAGGAAAGGGCAATTGACTGCTTCCTAGGACATCGCCATGTTAAATAAATAAGTTCTTTGCAGGTAAAGTAGTGAGAACTTAAATTAGTTATCATTGAAAATAAAGTATTTTATAAATTACTTTCAAACTAATTCAATTTTCTGCAGGGTAGTTTCTCAAATCATAGTCTTCTTTTATTCAATGTAACTTTTTTCATTTGGTGGCACACTTTATATGTATAATAATACATTCGTTCGTTTTTGCAAGAACATTTGGCAAGAACATGATGTATGTATATTAGACTGCATCACTCCCCATACAAAAAAAATCGGTACTGTTTTTCCATTGGAATTATAAAATCTATTATATTTTAAGACGTTCACCAAAATATTTCGGAAAAATATTAAGATTTAAGCGAGCTGGGACGATTTGAGAATACCTCCAAAAATGGAGTTTTTTATGAATAAAAATAGTTTATTTAAGATGTTTTTTGAAAAAATTCCCTCAAATGACAAAACGGTTTAAGCTTAAAAAATTTACATAAAAATATTAAAAAAAAAATTTGAACGGAGTTGTAATAATAATATTTTTGATGGTGGTGATGAAAGAGAAAGGAAAAGAACATCATTCAAAGTTGAATTAAGATGTGTTGGTATTTAAAAAAAAAAAAAATNCATATACCCGCCTTTGTGTGTGTAACGTATACGTCCCGTAGCACCAGACACAGTCAGCTAATACGTTTACTCGCACGCCAAAACTTTATTTAAGTCATATAATTTAAAAGTAATTAAATATTGGCGTGAAATATTTTTACACAATATTCCTTACGCACATATTTATGTATATGTATATAACTTTATTCATATATATAACAATTCTAGAATGAATTTCATTTGTACCAATAAAAATGGTAAAAGTGGAACTTTACCCTGACGGAAACAAGTAATTTTTTTTAAATCAACTATTTGAAAGACTACTTTAAAACAAATGCAAAGAGTAAATGTTTCGATTTTTGATACTATTTTTACTCAAAAAAACAATTTGTGTCTTGGAAGTATGAAAAACCATCTGTGAATTCAAAAGAAACACACTGACTTTAAAGTTGTGTAAACCAAATTCATTTTAAAGTAGTTGAATTTAAATGCAGGATAGGACAGTCGACTTGCTGCTTGCACACGATTCAAACTGAACATTTGAAAGCACATTTACATGTCTGGCTGTAGCTGAGCGTGCAAAGATGTTTGCCACAATTGCTAAAATGTCCATGCTTAAATCTCATTTAATTTTTAATTTCGGTTTTTCTTAGTTATGAAAAAGCATCTGTGAAGTGCAGAACGAAAGCGTATTCAAACGAAACATACTGACTGTGAAGTTGGTTAAGCCAAATTCATTTTAAAGTAGTTGAAAATACATGCAGGAAAGGGCAATTGACTGCTTCCTAGGACATCGCCATGTTAAATAAATAAGTTCTTTGCAGGTAAAGTAGTGAGAACTTAAATTAGTTATCATTGAAAATAAAGTATTTTATAAATTACTTTCAAACTAATTCAATTTTCTGCAGGGTAGTTTCTCAAATCATAGTCTTCTTTTATTCAATGTAACTTTTTTCATTTGGTGGCACACTTTATATGTATAATAATACATTCGTTCGTTTTTGCAAGAACATTTGGCAAGAACATGATGTATGTATATTAGACTGCATCACTCCCCATACAAAAAAAATCGGTACTGTTTTTCCATTGGAATTATAAAATCTATTATATTTTAAGACGTTCACCAAAATATTTCGGAAAAATATTAAGATTTAAGCGAGCTGGGACGATTTGAGAATACCTCCAAAAATGGAGTTTTTTATGAATAAAAATAGTTTATTTAAGATGTTTTTTGAAAAAATTCCCTCAAATGACAAAACGGTTTAAGCTTAAAAAATTTACATAAAAATATTAAAAAAAAAATTTGAACGGAGTTGTAATAATAATATTTTTGATGGTGGTGATGAAAGAGAAAGGAAAAGAACATCATTCAAAGTTGAATTAAGATGTGTTGGTATTTAAAAAAAAAAAAAATTGGGACACGAATGACTTTTTGCACATAAATAATAGTGGGAAAATACTTTTCTACCGAGATCCCATAAGTCTAAATCAGAATACTTATTTTGACAGGGCCAAATTCCTTGCAATTTTGTGTGCTGGGTATGAGCTAGTAGTTGTTGTCTCTTAAGCAAAACTCTAGTATCATCTGGAAATAATTTTTTGCAATGTTGGTGTAGTTTTCCAATGTTTTCCATTTTTTTTCATAATAATTTGTATGGCGAACTGCGTCGGGATATTCGTAAATAATGAAATTACATCAAAAGATACTAGAATTTCACCTGCTTCTACTGTGAAATCTTGGAGATTTTCTTTTAATTGATACGAGTTTTTTATATTGTATGTATCTGATGTGATATTTCTTAGAATATTATATATATATATATTCTATATATATTTCCCATAAATTTTGAAAGTTTGTAACAGGGAATATTTGTGGATGACGATATTGGTCGGAGAGGTGTGTTGGGCTTGTGGATGACCCAGAGTCTACGGCCTCCCCCGTAGAGTCTGGGTCATTTGCCGCTGCACATGTCAACCGTAGCTTTTCCTTTAGGTTAATTTTCTTCTGTTTGTATAAATTATTTATGATCGCATTGTTTCTTCTCATTAACTTCTGGGTGGGATCATTTCTTATGGCTCTGTATGTGGTTTAATCATTCAGCAATTCCATCATTTTGCAATCATAATCAGTCTTGTACATCATTACTGTTTTGTTACCTTTATCTGCCTAGTTTTGGCCCAGTTATTTAAGGTTTTCATAAATCAATTTTTGAAAAAAGTAGAAAAAACAGCATCAAAAATCTCATTATTACGATTCCGTTGAAAAGATTTTTAAATATTTTTTTGAGCCTAATCTGTTTTGTCATCTGAGGGGACTTTTTTCAAAAAAGTTCTTTAAGAAACTACTTGAACTTTTTGAACTTGCCTCGCACATTTCTAGAAGATTCTTAGATTGAAAACGGATTGCGGAGCAAATGCTGTTAACAAAGGGATATTTTGCCGAAATTCGCAATAAAATCTGCGTTTTGCTAATTTTTGTCCTCCAATTGTTGCGCCCAATTCTAGGAGTTTTTCGCCCTAAAGAAAAATTCTGCCATACAATAAAATTTACATTTTTGCCAAAAAACGTTTTTTAACACCTTGCTAAATATGTATATCTCAGTCTGTTTTCGAAAACAAATTTTAAAAAATATTCTACTCTCACAAGATAAAACTCGTCATAAAAAATTTTTTTAATATACATAGTTCTTGGAAGCCCTTTATTTTTTTGGAACGTGTTTTTTATACACAATTAAACAAAGATCACGATGGTTTAAATTTAAATCCTTAATTTACTGGTCTTCACTATGCAAATCATCTTCAAAAAGTTCAACTATTTACATCCAAGATAGCTAGAAAACGACGTTAAGATGGATGGGTCGATTACGGATAACAACGCAACCACGGTTCGGTTGCCAGCTGGCAACGCAACTGAAAGGAAAATTTGTATTACGAATGGCAACTATCGTCAGTTGCTGTAGAGTTATCGATAATCGAAATTTGACAGTTCGGCAACCAGCAAGTGGTTGTAATCAAGCAGTGCTAGTAAAATGAAATTATTAAAATATAGAGTTGTAAAGAAAAATCTGCAATAATGCTAGGTTCAGTAAAATTATTTCTTTTTATCAGGAAGAGAAGACCACGACCGCGCCTCAATCAATCGACAGAGCTCCCGGCTGCACTGTAAGCCAAAGTTAATGCTTTAAAGCTTTTTCTTTTATTATATTTCAAAAATTGTTATGAAAGTTGCTAAACATGCCGTATTTACCTAAAAGAAATTTTATTTTCAATTAAATTGGTACCTCACCTAATGCAAATGCATAAAAATTGTCGAAGTTAAGCAATTCAAGCAAAAATACGGTATTGCGTGTTTATGTGTGTTATGTATCCGACGTTCAGATTTTTTTAGCAGGGTGGTTAAGGAGCTCATCAATATTTACTTAAAATTGATATATATACCTATAATGGCTCTTAAGCAAAAATTTATTTTTCATACAATTTTTGGAAAAGGGGCGTGCCACCGCCCACTTATATGATATATGCGTATTTCAAAACTACTTAACCGATTTGACACTTTGTGCGCCTCCTTAAGCACCGTCTTGAAAATTTTTGAAGTCGCACAAAAACCGCGCTCTGCACCCACATAACGGTAATTTCAAAAGGTTCAAGGCTAGATATATTTTAGGTGGAGTAGGTTTTGTCCGATTACAAAAATATTCAAGACGGCGCTTAAGGATGCTAAGAACAAAGTGTATATCACATTTGGTCGCGATCGGTGTAGTAGTTTTTGAAATACAAATATATCATATAAGTGGGAGGTGCCACGCCCATATTCCTAAAATTGTATGAAAAATAAATTTTTTGCTTAAGAGCCATTGTCTATATCAATTCTGAGTAAATATTGATGAGCTCCTTGGCCACCCTGCTAAAAAAATCTGAACGTGCGGTACATAACACAATAATAGATTGGCGCTTAGATTGGCCGAGCTTCTCCTCCGATTTGTGGCGTGCGCCTTGATGTTGACACACAAAGCGGAGGGACCTACAGTTGCACGCCGTCTCCGAACGGCGATTGTATTTTGATGAGAAGCTATTTTTCATGGCAGAAATACACTCGGAGGTTTGCCATTGCCTGCCGAGGGACGACCGCTGTTAAGAAAAAACCTTTTTTTCTATATTTTTGCGATGTTGCTTTGACCAGGGTTTGAACCCAGGCGTTGCGGAGTGGAAGCGCGCACTGCTTACCACTACACCACAGCGGCCGACACGTGCGGTACATACACACATTTAAATTCTATACCGTATTTTTGTTTAAAATGCTTAACTTTGACAATTTTTATGCAATTGCATTAGGTGGGGTACCAATTAATTCCAAAATAAATGTTCTTTTAGGTACTACATGTTTAGCAACGTTCATAGAAATTTTTTTAATAAGCGATGGTCAAAGTTGTAAAAATCAAGAAAAATAGGGGCTTATTAAAATTTAACCGATGAAAACTTCTAACGTTAAATATAATAATATATTGTTGTACACAACTTTAAAGGTCTATAAATCCTCTTTTCAAAACATGTTCGGATTTTAAAATCGGATGAAAAATAGTCAAGCTGTTTATAGACAAGTACATCAAGTACGAACATAACGGTTGTTTTGAAATAAAAAATGGAGGTTCAGGTATTATACGGAACTTATTTTCATGTTGCACTCGACCATATCTACAACCTACACTAAGTTTTGTTTAGGGTCTATTTCATGAGTGTTTTTTGTGGCACCGCCTAATCGACCCAGAGGTCTCTGCGATGAGTATAGCCCGAGATATAACGATTTGAAAAAGTACATGATTGGCCAGAACCACGAAAAAATTCTAACTTTGACAGATCATATCTCTGAAGAAAAAAATCCTCGAATACGTGTTAGATAATTTCATGTATAGAAACCAGAAATTTGAAGCGAATCGGAGACATGACATCATTTTTTTACGAAATCAGTCCGACTTAAAAAAGAATGCCTCATATGTAAAATTTATATTACATTTTTTTTATACTCCCAGTAAAATAAAAAGTAGTTCTTCAGTTTTGGGATGCGTTCAAGATGGCTGATTTAGAGTGAGAAGTTGGCAATGTAGAACACCATCCATAATTGCATAATTCTTTATAAGAGGTTGGGGGAATACATATGTAAATTGTTTATAAAGGAGAAATTTAAAAGTAAGGAGCAATATCATACATATGTATGTATACAGAATTTAATGCAAACGAACCCGCCGTGTCCATGGCCGGTGTCTTGAATTAAGCTCGTCACTGACGATCCACTGTTAGGCGGCGTAGATTCATGTAAAGGTCTTATCAATATGGTGCTCGTCTGCAATAACGGAATATATAGAACTCGCTAACAAATATGCAGGTGGGAAGTTAAAGCTTAAGTTACTTGTGATGGTGGCGAATCAGGTGAAGAATCCCGGTTCTCGAATATGTTGACATCAGCTTCAATATTGCGTTGTAGACCGAAATTGGTGATTTCACTTATTTGGGAATAGTTGGTTGTTTGTCGGAACTGTTCTTGATATAAAATATCCTCAGCCATTTGACTTTCCATCGATTGGTCGTTAGTTGTAGCACACTCAAGGTTCAGAACCTCTTGGTCCGGCTGAGTGGAAGTAGTCGATGGCGGTGTGGGTGGCGTAGGCCGCGGCGAAGTTCCCTTGCATTGCATCTCTCTGCGACAATGTTCAGCGCGAGCAATTTCCGCCGCCAACCAAGATGGTAATTCTGGTAGCAGCCATGTCAACGCCGAGCGCAAGGCCAACATAATATGCTGTAAAATTAGGAACCAAAATAATAAATATAAATAAATAATCATCACTGAAAATGAGTTATACCTCCAGTGTGACAATTAAGATTATTGTTTGGGCGGTTGTGAGACCTGGCCACAGACGTGATATTTGACCCGATAATCCAATCAACGCACAATTCACTATAACAGCCGCCAGCGAGAGAATGCTAAATGCATTTTGCCATGTTCCAATGTTGGCCACTCGCTGCCCGAAGGGTCGCTGATGCACATGAGCCAACTTGAAAGCGTCTGAACGTATCTCCATTAAGTTATTAATGAGAGCACATATGCCAGCAAGTGGAAACGCGGCTGAAAAAAGTACCACGTAACCCATCTGCACAAGCATCTCCAAGTGATCAGAAAATGTTCCATCATACTGTAAAAAAAAGTTTAATAAATAGCCTAGCAAGATACTTACATATCGTTAACATAGTATGAAAACGATATGGAGTCCCCACATAATTCGATTAAATGCATATACAGTATATTTTGCTTAGCTGCACATTCTTCTTTGCACGAAAAACTTGCGCACTTAACCGAAAAAGGCACTTAAGCGAATTTTCTTTACTACTTCAATGAGGAAGGTATCCAAATACCTATGAAACCAAATAATAACTTACCACGTAGAAATTACTGCAAGAGAAATTTTTACCGAATAGTATCTAATTATCTATATAACTACATAAATTTATAGCCATTTTCGCTGTTCTGCGAGATGAACAAAATAAATAAAAAGTTGTAAAATTAGGTAATTGTAGGGCCAGTGAAGGTAAACGTAATACTTTCTTTGATAATTGATACTAGTCGCACAATTTTTAAGGCAGGTATCGCCAATGTGCAGGTATGCTAAATGCATCTATCGGAGCAGTTTCCTTATAAATGTTAAAAATAATGCCTCTGATGCGCATTTTGGGGTAGGTATCTTAAATGTGCACTTAAGCATAGAGGCAGCAAAGCAAAATATACTGTATATAACACTATGCGAAAAAATCAAACTTGCTGACTCGGTATTGAGTAAGACCAAATGCAAGTGATAGTTTTAGATGTCAGTAATACTACGTAGATGGCTTTTTTCGAGTTCAGCTCAAATAGGGAAGATATCCTTAATTTACTCCTTGCACACAATTTATTGTTTAATTAGGTTAAATTCTAGAAAATTATTCTTAGAAAATACCCATATAAGGGTTTTATGATACGAGGAATTCATTTATGAAGTTCTTTTATTATTAGTTTTGCGCCTGATGGCGCTGAAGTAAAATTTTATTGAATTTCCTTGTGAATTTTTCAAATAAATATTCAAATTAGAAGTCTTTATTAAATTCAGTCGTGATGTGATTTCAAACATCGCAATTACTATTTCTAACAGAAATTAAATTATTTATTGTATTTTGTTTCATTCTTTTGTCTACTTTTCCTTCGAACTTTCCATTGTTTCTTTTTATTTTGATTTTCAAAATCATCGTCATCATTGTCATGTGAAGAATTTACAACGTTATTGCTTGCATTTACGTCATCAGCTGTAGCCATTTTCCACCAACAATATCCGACAATAATGTTGATATTTTCTTTCACAAACCAAATTTGTTTAAATTAAAACACCAAATAAAGTGATAAACTGCTGTTATCGAAAACACGCGATTTTCATACTAAAACCTTTAGAATTCTCAAATAGCAAATTTACACTCTCAAGGGAAAATAATAAAATAATTATGAAGATGATTTTGATAATCGAAATAAAAAGCAAAGAAATAGGAAAGTTTGAAAAAATAGTAGACGAAAGAATAAAACACAATATAATAAATTAATTAATTTCTGTTTAAAATATTCATTGTGGTGTTAAAAATTGGTATTTGTAATACAAATAATGAAAATTTCTAATTTTAGTATTTATTTAAAAACACTCAATGAAATTCAATAAAATTGGCATACAGCGCCATATACACAGCAGCGCTAATAAAAAACAAACTTCAAAAATGAACTCCTAGTATCAAAAAACCCTTATATGAGAATTTTCTAAGAGTATTTTCCAAGAACTTAACCTAATTTAACAATAACTTGTGTGAAAGGATTCAATTAATGATATCTTCCATATTTGAGCAAAACTCGAAATAAATAAAATTAAAAACATACATACATACGTGTGCAGTGACACCCGGTAGAAGTGAAAAGTACGTAAAATTAAACAACGAGAGAAAGAGACTAATGCGTTTGTTTTTTATAATATTGATACGAAGTTGATAAGTTCTTATAATTTTTCGTTTTCAATTTTAAAATTTTTCATTTTATTGTTAAGATTCATGCTCAACTTTCTACAAAAGAGACAGTGGTGTATGGTAACTAAAATATGAAATAAATGCTTTTGTTGAGATGTGATCAATATATCTTTGAAAAAGAGTATTAATGATTGTTTTTGATCGTGTTGTCGATTCCGTGCGACTGCTGGACATTTTAAAAAGCTGAATCCAACGCATATTTCACATTAAAATCCCAACTTAAATCATAGGAATTTTATTGTAGACGTGAGCGCGTAAACTTTGGCAATTGAAGGTAAACAATGGCAATCCTTTTCTTGCATTATAAAATCATATAATACTTTTGAAACTGTTTCAGTTTGATTCAGATGTAGCCTTTGAAATTCAGCTTGCAACTCAATTGTGGATACTGTTGCTCTTCGACTATGATAGAATTTTCTATAATTTTTATTTTTTGAAACGAGATGTAGCCCTTGAATCGATGTTACTCATTATAATACGACATACTGTAGCTATTAAGCGTATACGATCTCACCGAACGACCTACTTGGGTCTTTTGAATCATTATCGCACACGCAGAGATCAGAGGAAGATTGTGCTTTTGAATTGATGCCGCAGCCTTTCTTCTGATTTTTTCTCCAGTTTTGGGAGAATCAGGGAATTCCATCCATAAACGAGCACACAATACACAAACTTTTATCAGCTACCTGCGAAAATCGTTGGACAATGGATGGAGGTGGATACTCTATGGAGTAATCCCTTTAAGAAGTTTTGTGCTACTCTGATGTAATGCAGAGCTGGAGTATATGGTCCTGCCCTAGGACATCGTAATGTTGATTGGAGCACATTATTCATATGCATTTTGGCTAACTTTGGGTACTCCTTGACCCTTAATGCCCTTTTACATACAACGTTGGCGTTCCGTTGGCGTTGGCATCGCTTTGACATCTGACTGTGAATACATGCACTTATATGAAAGTCTCCACATAACCAAAGTTGGGCAACGCCAACGCAAAAGCAGAACAGAAAGATGGCCAACTCTGAACTTTTCGCGTTCGTCGTTCGTCAGCTGTTCCAAATAACCAAAATTATGTGAACAAATTTTCCTTTTTAATCAACTACGGGGAAGAAATATAGTTTTTAATGCAATTGATATAAAATTTTTATTTATTTGCCGCTGGTATGTTAATTTAGTAACTAAATTATTCCCTGCTAAGCGTTCATTGTAGCAAGCACGGGCGTTACTCGCTGTCAAAGCGACGACAACGCCAACGCAACGCCAAAGTTGTATGTAAAGGGTCCTTTAGGGGTACTCTTTAGGCAAAGAACATAGTGACGCGCAGTGTTACCGCTGAAAGTTTTTCGAAAGTCGCAAAAAAAGTATCACAGCCGAAAATGGTGTTTCAAGTAATTCAAATTATTTTTATACCATGTATATAAAGACGTTCATTATTTTACCTCTCGAAACTTATTGTGGCATATTCATAGTCGAAATCTGTCAAAAAAGCTGCGCCTTACATTATACTCGACTTTATTTCATCTATGAGTATGCCGAATTATTTTTAATAAATTGATAATGGAGATAATTTTCTGCCAAAAAATAAAACCCTATTGATGAAGGATATACTAAAAATACGCAATATGCATATTTTGAATTTATTATGAAAAAAAATTGCAGTTAAAAAAGTATTTACATCAATATAACTCAAAAGCAACATTACTAGATAACAATTATTATAACAAAGTTTAGACTTTTAAGCTTATATATAAATTATAGCAGATTATTTGTTTGTACCGGGAGCTGCGAAAATGAATTTACACAAATAACTTGGGGAAATGCTAAGCTACAAATAATTGTTGCTATTTGTGGATATTTTTTTGGGCAAATTTTGACATAATAAAAATGATGAAATCAGTCAAAATCTTACCAGAGATGTAAATTTTAAGCGCCTTTGAAATGTAAATACTAAAAGCATTTTTAAATATGTAAGAAACAAATTAAATTTTAATAAAGAATTATCAAAATGTGTATATAGAATTTTTAATCAAAGAAAAAGGGCAAAAGCCGCATGATTTTTAAGAAAAGTTTCAAAATAAGCCTATTTCTAAGAAGTCGGTACCCTGACAGGCATCGATCTCCAAAAACTGTCAATTTTACACTTTAGTCGCACAACGGTAACACTGGTGACGCGACAAAGAGAGCGACAAGACATTTTCGGATAATAGCTACAAAAACAAACCTTTATTTTTCAATGTGGCAGAACATAGTGAAGCGAAAAGCGAAGAAAGCGACAAGGAGCATAGCAACGAAAACAAAAAAAATTGTTTTGGTTGCTTTCTGAGCTGACGGTTGCTACCAGCGTTCACGTTTTCAATTCGTTTAATTACCCAGAAAGAAATCTTAATTACCCACACATCTCCACAAATATTTTCAAATTCCACGCAAATTACCCACAAACAAAATAAATATTTTTATACCCGAGCGCATTTGTGCACAAGGGTATATTAATTTTGTTCACATAACGGTTGTTTGTAACAGCCAAAACGAATCGAGATAGATATAGACAAATGTATATATAAATGCTCAGAATGAATAGAGAAATCGATTAAGCCATGTCTGTCTGTCCATCCGTCTGTCCGTCTGTCCGTCCGTCCGCGTACACGATAACTCGAGCAAAAATTGAGATATCTCAACAAAATTTGGTATGTAGGTTTCTGTTAATCCAAGGTAGGTTGGTATTGAAAATGGGCGAAATCGGACTGTAACCACGCCCACTTCCCATATAACGGTAATTTCCAGAAATACGAAAACTGCGATATTTTAGTAACTACTGACGATTATTTACCCAAAATTGATATTTACGACAATTTTCAGACGAAAAATAAGAATATTATAAATTTTTGGAAAATGGGCGTAGCCACGCCCACTTATGGTTACATGTGTATATCTTGGTAACCGCTGCACCAATTTCTTCCAAACTTGGCACAGTTGTTGGCCTGGATACAGCATACTAAATGGCCGAAAACTTTAAACATCGGAGAATATCCACGCCCACATCCCATATAACGGTAATTTAGAGAAATACAAAATCTTCGATAAATCAGTAAATATTAAAGCTAACTTATTCAAAATTGATGCTCGCAACAATTCTTTACCAAGAAATACGTTTATGGTTAAATTTTGGAAAATGGGCGTGGCACCGCCCACTTATGACCACTTATATGTATATCGGTAGCCGTGCTATCAGTTTGCACCAAACTCGGTATTTTTGTTGTGCTTGCCACATAAAAGCAAAACGTTGAAAATTATTGAAATCGGACTAAAATTACGGCCGCTTTTCATATAACGGTAAATTTCATAAATGCTTGAAACTGCAATATTTCGAAATTTAAGGACGCTAATTTACTTAAAATTGATACACCGGAAAGGTGAAAGAACATATATTTAATACTTGCGCCGGGTATTTAATGTTCGGCTCCACCTGAACTTAGACTTTCTTACTTGTTAAGTTTAGTTTCCTTCATAAAGCTTTGTATTACCCTCTAAAATATGTATGAAATATATTTTCGTTATTAAGTTTTAAATAAAATAATAAATACACATCACAAAACAAAAAATTGCTTATTATTGAATAAAAAATTCGTAAGGTTTGGCCAGTTCTTTAAACTGCGATTGTACAAATGTATTTGGCCATTAAAATTTTATCTTTATTTCTTCAATTTTCATTGTTTTTATTAAGATACATAGGGCCGTTTTCTCATCTAACCTTTAGCTCATCGGCCACTTTATTGTCTCGATATACGAGTTTTCACATTCTCATTAACACATTAATTTTTCCAATCGATAAGTTGTTGCTGACCCCATGCAATCTTTAAAAATTTGTACCCAACTTTAAATTTTGGTTTGATTTTTGTTCATGGCTCAGATATATTAGATATTTCTAGTGTTCGTCCGATACCACCATGTACTCGATACCAGTACTCATTTTAGAACACTAGAAAATACTCGATTCTACTTGTACTCAAAAGCATGATAAAAACATAGCAAGGTAGAACCGTTCTCTCAATTTGTCGGCCATGATTTTTTTTTGAAGTCATTTTTAGAATCATATAAAAGTGAAAATAAAAAATTGAAATTGTTCGAAATTGTTGCTGTGTGAGTTTGTGAGTAAATTTTAAAATTAAATTGTTNACAATCGTGGTACAGCGCTCAATAAAAATAATAAAAATAAAATATAGTTCATAAAACATAAAAGTTATATTCATTTTAACATGAGTGTACACATCATTATACACAGGAGCCAATAAANGTACTCGGACTAAATATTTCAAAACAGTTTTGAAATCTTTTTTAAATAAATAAAACCACCTTTTATGTGTTACAAAGATATAATTTAAAGCTAAAAGGCTTTTTAATATGAAAATAGATGCTTATTTCTAATATATACATACATATAGGTAAATACATATTCTCGCAACTTTTATATGTTAGTTATAATGATATAATTTAATTAAGAAATGGCTTATTTAATTCAGAAACGGTTTTTTNGCATTGACACATTAAGTTAAACATTTTGGCAAATAAAATTAATCTTTTGGCAAATAAATTTAATCTTTTGGCNTAATGATATAATTTAATTAAGAAATGGCTTATTTAATTCAGAAACGGTTTTTTGAATATGAAAATATATGCTTATTTTTAACATAAATATGTATATACGTATTTTTCCTGCGTAACGCTGGCTATTGTTGTATGAAATACCATAAAGCTTCAGCACATGGGATACGTGTCAAACCCGATACATCCACCTTGTGGCAACTTTACCAATTTGACTAGAGTTGCATAAATTTTTCGACCGAGTAAATACTTGCACAATGTACTCGAGACCCACCAAGTACTTGGTCACATGCATCGAAGTACAAAAAATACTCGGTACTTGGTAGAGGCATTCGAGTATTTACTCATATGTACTCGTATCGGAACATCACTAGATATTTCAACCAAGGTTTAGGTTTTTGCTAACAGCTGTTCTTGCTCTATATTTGCTTGTGTTGCATTGCCAATCTTTGAAATTTTATTACGAATGTAGTAAAGTTTCACTCTCGAAAATGTAGTGAAGGTTCACTCTACGGAATAACAAATTTATTTTTACCGGTNGATAAAATTAATCTTTTGGCAAATAAATTTAATCTTTTGGCAAATATATTAAACCTTTTGGCAAATAAAATTAATCTTTTGGTAAATAAATTTAATCTTTTGGCAAATAAAATTGAACTCTACTATAGTACTAAACAGTGTTTGAAAAAGTAAAAAATACACTAAAAAACTGCCTTTGCTGTGCTAGGAAAGCATTTAGCTTTACTGCGCCAATATAGAGAGTTAACCTCCAGGATAGCTGAAAAGTGTTTTTTGGTTTNCCCTGCCCTGTTATCAGGGTAGGCATAGGGTTGCCAGATTTTTTATGCCCGAAATCAGTACATTAGACTTTTCCATGCTAAAAAAATCAGTACTTTTCANTTTGCTGTGCTAGGAAAGCATTTAGCTTTACTGCGCCAATATAGAGAGTTAACCTCCAGGATAGCTGAAAAGTGTTTTTTGGTTTTTCTGTTCTGTTGATTTGACTGCTACTTTCAAACAGTTCTGTCACGGCATGGTCTCAAATATCCATCAAACTATCTGGAGCATTTTATTTCAACCAAACCACGCATTATGGCCAATTGGGATAAAAAAACATCTAAAATGCTACAAATTTTGAACTCCCTTAATATATTTTCAAACGCAGGTACAAAAAAAATTATTTATGTGCATACTATGTACATTAGGGTGCTCATCGAAAATGTTTTTNGATATTTTGGTATATAAATAAAATATAGTTCAATGTTATTGTGGCTTGTTAACATTTTATTTTTAATATTTTTATTGAGCTTTGTACCACGATTGTTTATTAGGAAAAATTGAAAAAGCAACAAAGTCTAAGCGGTAGAAGTTATAGCACTATTTCGGAGATCACCACATCTCCTCATCAGACTTCTTTTTNAAATGCTACAAATTTTGAACTCCCTTAATATATTTTCAAACGCAGGTACAAAAAAAATTATTTATGTGCATACTATGTACATTAGGGTGCTCATCGAAAATGTTTTTTTTTAATTTCAAGACCCGTTCGTTTTTATTTGAAATATTATTGCCTATTTTTATAGATATTTTAAAGGTCATTTAGAGGTCGCGACCTGTCGATTTAGGTTAAAAAATACGGTTTTGTAGATTTATGAGTTTTTGAATGACTATTTTTGACTCGATTTCAAAGATCGAATGTCATCTGAGAAGAGGATATATAGCCCTTTAAAATGGTACTTAATAATCTATTTTCGGACTTGGCTTGTTGGGATTTTTCATGGGGTAAAATAAAAAAACCCATATTTCTCTTAATTTTTTAAATTTTGACCATTGATAATTTCCACAACTTCAAAACATGTACTACTGTCTAAAATTAAATCTATTTTCAAATAAACTGATACCTCATTAATTGCAATCGCATTAAAATTGTCGAATTTAGGAGACTTTTCTTAAATACGGCCTTGAATTTATATTGTTTATGTACCTGACTTTCAGATTTTTTGAGCAGTATGGCTAAGGAATTCATCAATATTTATTCAAAATTGATATACATATACAATCGTTCTCTAGCAAAGAAGTGGCTTTTCAGGAATTTTTAGGAAAATGGGGGTGGCACCGCCTACTTATATGATATAGCGTATCTCAAAGACTACTTGATCGATCTCAGCCAAATGTGGTATACACATTGCGCTTAAGCTTCTTAAGCGCCACATTGAAAATTTGTGAAATCGGACAAAAACCACGGGTTTCACCAACGTAACGGTAGTTTCAAAAAACACAAAGCTAGCTATATTTTAGGGGGACTAGGTTTTGTCGGATTTCAAAAATATTCAAGATGGCACATAAGGAGGCTAAGCACAATGTGTATACCACATTTGGTTGAGATCGATCAAGTAGTTTTTGAGATACGCGTATATCATATAAGTGGGCGGTGCCACCCCCATTTTCCTAAAAATTCCATTCTTCTCAGATGACATTCGATCTTTAAAATCGAGTTAAAAATAGTCATTCAAAAACTCATAAATCTACAAAACCGTATTTTTCAACCTAAATCGACAGGTCGCGACCTCTAAATGACCTTTAAAATGTCTATAAAAATAGGCAATAATATTTCTCATAAAAACGAATAAAATTAGGGGGTAGGGTCTTGACTTTTCCAAAAAAAAACATTTTCGATGAGCATCCTAATGAACATATGTGCGTATGCAGGCGTTTTTTGGATATTTGCGCGTAAAAATTTAGGAAATCGCGATTGGCGATTTTTAGCGATTTTTCCCCTTCAGATAAATTTTTCCGAATTATGAAAATATACAAAACTTAGTTTTCCACGATAATTTTACAGAAGAGGCTAATGAACTGCGTGATAAACTTGACTTAACAATCATATTAAAAGACTGTCAAAAAATTTTGATTACCCTAATCGAAGAACTTTTGAAACGATTACCTAGTCAATTAAATACTTTTAAAAAAGCTTTGATTTTGTCACCAGAAAAGTTCGTGAATCACAAGATGGCGAGTTTCAGGGACCTTCCAATTCACTATTTAACTTTGAAGGAAAGAAAAGCAGCGGAAACTGAATATTTAAATCTTTTAACTTTCCCACGGAATAACTTTTCCCAGAACCCTTCCATCCGACTCTGCAGAATTTTGGATAATTGCTTACGGAGTGAAAACCGCAACAGGCAATAAAATGTTTGGAAATGTAAGTAAATTCATTTTATTATCCTTGCCGCACTCACATGCTTTGTTGACAAAGTACAACAAAAACTAAGATTCGAAATAGGATGATGTTGGAAAGCCTTAATTCAATAGTTCGAATAAAGTGTTATATGAAGGATAATAGTTTCTGCTGCAAAACGTTTCCAATATCAAACAGTATGTTATCAAGGCTGAGTAGCTCAATATATGACAAAAGAAATGTAAATGATTCAGACACTATAGGTGATTTTGAGGAAATTGTGAAAATAGCTGATCTCGCATTATTATAGGTTGTTATTTAATTTTTAGCGCCGAGCTCTTAAAAGCGGATTGTGCGATTAATCAATCAATATGAGTTATAATAAATTTAATAATTGCGCAGTCCTATTCAAAATGTATTGAAACAAATATTTTTAAAAAGTATGCGTATTTTTAAAGAAAATTTTTTGTACATCACTATTATATAAGTGATTTGTGTTATTTATTATTAACCCTTAATTAGGCGCATAAAGAAAATCACACAATTAGTCGCATGGGGTCCCCAGTGACCCCAATAAAAGTGTTGAAAAAAGAGTTTTCAAAATAAAAAAAGGAAGTGTGTATTAACAAAAATATTAAAGTACTCTATTATCGTTCACTTAAAAAAGAAAAACATAATTTCGACTTCAAACTTAAAAAAAAAATTTCAAACTTACTTCCGCGAAAAAATGTTACGTTAGTAGGCGCATGGGGTCAGTCACTCAAGCGAGTAGCGACACATGTGTACACGACGATGTTCTAATCGTAACTAAATAAATAAAACGAAATGGATTTTGTCATAAATATTAAAGCTCTTTATTATAGTTAACTTTAAGAAAGAAAAACATAACTTTGACTTCAAACATAGATACAAAAATAAAAACTAAACAAGTAAGAAAGTCTAAGTTCGGGCGGAGCCGAACATTAAATACCCGGCGCAAGTATTAAACATACAATTACTTCCATTACAACCCGGTCCTATGGATGCTAGAAGCGCGAATTCATATAAGGTGGTGTTACCGGAAAATGAATAAATAAATTACATGTATCTCAGAAAATTAATAATATGAAATGAAATTATTGTTTGATTTCTAACCAAACCTATGTATGTAACTCAATCGCCTAATGGTTTGCCGAACCGTAAACATATGTTTACACATCCAATTTCGTGAGTAGGTACCTGGTACTCACACCTTTTTTAAGAAGTTTCACTTCTATCATGTGTACGGTGTTACACACGCATTTTTCTGTCTTTCACGAAGTTCTTTAAATAAATTTTGAGCTAAGTACTCACCCGTGTTTCGAGGTTATTACTACTTTTAATAAATTGTTAGCTTAATTTCCTATAAAATTTACCTTGCATTTTAAGAATACATCGAAAATCTATTTTAGTGAATCAATGTGAAATAATTGCAGAAACGATTAACCGGTTTGCTGAGCAACCGAGACGTCTGCTTTTTAAATAATTATTGTAAAACAAATTGGCAAGTACATATCGTCCCCCGCATGCCAGAACCATGAATGTGTGAAGATGAAAATTTTGGGATTTTTTTATGTCGGGCGTCCCCTAATTCGATCCTGGCGACGCCTATGAATACAGAGAAGCTGCAATTACGAATAGCCGTGTGAATTGTCAAAAGCTATCAAAAACGCTCCAGAAGTTCACCACTCGAATCGGAAATTGAGAGCGGCAAGTTAACAGAGCTGAGCAAGAATTAACATTTTACGAATTCGTATGAATGTTAAGTATTTTGGTTTGATTTTTCTTTATCGATTGATTTAATAAAAAAAGATTAAAATTGGCTATATTTTTTTAGTTACATATATGAAAACTCTTGTTCGAAAATATGTGCCAGTGTTTGTTTTCATAATTGTGCATCGCAAAACGTATGTATGTGAAAATGATGCAGGCATATGAAATTGGCAAACTCATTGATGATTTGCCGTCGGCGTTTGGGTCGAGAAAAATCGACTTTTACTTTTTTACCGATTGTGATGGTAGATGCTACGCTATTAACAAAAAAGGGCCGTACGCTCAACTTTGGGAGTAACTATATTATATACTATATTAATTTATTTTTTACCTCGCTTTTATTAACATAGGGATGTTACTATGTAATATTGATGCGCCTAAAAGATGCAGTGATTTCCATTCCCAAGTTACATACCTGATGACAGTATGAATGGAAAACCTGGGAGTTTTCTCTTTTCCCTTTCCTCCAGTGATGAATAAAAATTCCATGAGGATTTTTTATTTTAGATGGCGGAGCTATCAAAAAAGTGTCAAATAGGTCTTTCGAAGTTCGAATTTGTCCCAAATTTTCGGGGGAAATGCTACTCCCTGGGAGTTAGTTACACAGCCCCAGAAAAAAAAAAAGATATTCTTCCTGTTACCAGACCATTATTTTTATATGTTTTTTGATCATTGAATCAAAATCCGACGTCCAATCAACCACATCACGTCAAGGTTTTTCATAACCTTAAAAGAAATACTAAAAATCTAGTATTATTTGAAATTTATAATTCCTTAATTTTTCAACACAAGAAAAAACGCATAGCCAGTTCATCCTTAACTTCTTTCACCTAAGAACATGTAAACTCAATAAGGTTTTGACTCCTCAACCCAGCGACCCTTTAACTGTCAACCCTGTCACCTCACTCCCGGAAAACCCAATAAGAGGCTTTTACTAACTATGCGATGTTTGTCCAATGTTATTGGGGTTGCTTAATCCGAATTCGAAGGCCCTTTACATAAACTCCAACATTAGATAGATAGGTTTAAAAACTTCCTCATACAATAACCACGTAACCACGTGATTACAAAAATTTAGTCATTGGTACTATAATCACCTGAAACCTTGATATACTTAACCTACTCTTAGCCTAACCCAGGAACAACGACGTGGACGTAGTAGGCTTCTGTTGCCTTTGGGTTACTTTTTTGATGTGAGTTCCCCTTGCCTCTCACAATTCGGGTGCCATTTTAACGTGAGTTTCCTTTGCCTCTCACATAAAATTGAGATATTTCCATAAAAAAAGGCGTGAGTACTAGGTGCTCATGAAATTTGATGTGTAAACACATGCGTACGACAAAGCATAAAAGTACGTTTACATACGTTCAAATTGGTTGTGCTTGTTATTCACACAACTCGAGAGAAAGTTAAGCTTGTTCTCTGTGCCACCGTGGTTACTTTTTTCTGCTACACATATTATGCTAGTTAAATATATTTCAACTTAATATTTTATTAGAAATACTTTTACAAACCTCTTTTCCTTGCTAGCGTCAATGTATTTTTGCTTACTTTTACATTTGACATTTCTCCTCTTCTTCGCAAGTATAACCGATAAAAATATGTTGGACACCAAACAGGCTAACCTAATATTCGCGGCTTGCGTTTTGGTACGCATGCCGTCGAATTTGTTTTTTTGCGTCACCCGAAATTGGCTTGCATGAGTTTGCATTTGATTTCATTGAGCGAAACGTCAAATCAAAATGTCACGCAGAACAAAAATTGGAAATTGAGTTAGCTTCATACGCACGCCGTTCAATTTCGGTTGATCTCATACAAGTTGCATGTGTATGAGACAATAAATTGGCGGCGTGCGTGAATATTAGGTTAGCCTGAAAAAGTGGAGGAGTGAGGATAATCTTTTTATATGTAAATCTGTTATTAGGCGGCTCAGTTACATACATACATGTTGCAAACCTTACCTAAGTAAAATCAACTCTGTATCATTTAATTTTAATTAATAATCTGGCAACATCATTATATAAGTTCTTCTTTGTTATCTTATTATCTTTATACTTAAAATAAAGCCTTGTCTTGTGAAATCTTTCAAGTGGCGACGAGGTAAAATTCGCAATTCCAGCTCGTGCGCGCGATACTCGTACATTAAATAGAATACAAAATTTTGCTCGTGCGCGCGATTTTCTTGCTACGGTATTGATAAAATTTCCATATTACCGGGATGCCGAACGCAAGTGAAGTACTCCAAAAGCTAATTTTGGAGCAAAGGGAATTCACCCAAACGTTGCTTCAGCAGCAAAATCAATGGGTGCAAGCGATCCTCGAAAGACAAGTGAATAGTGCTAGCGGGGATGCGGTGACAACTGCGCCAGCCTTTCATAGCTTTGCAAAATACGTCCAAACATGGGAGTCGTACTTGCAACAGCTGAATCAACATTTTAGTGCGTATAACGTGGGTCCTGCCGACAAGCAGAAAGCGTTTTTTTTTAGCGTGGATCGGAACGGAAAAATTAGAACTTCTCAAGAATTTGTTTGGAAGCGAACAGTTGCATGAGCAATCGTACTCAAATTTAACGGGCAAGTTAAGGCGCTGGCACAATGCAGGCTTGCTTTGTGCGCCTTGCTGACTTCAATTTGCTTTGATTTACTTTGAAAACTTGCTTGGCCGGATGGTGGCTTGGAACGCTGTCAAAGTAACCAGCTGTCTGGTTGAAAAGTCAATGTCTGTTCCCTTAACGTTAATAATTATTTCCTAGAAAACTCTAAAAAATTTATGAAAAACTTTCAGATTTAATTTTAAATTAATGGGAAATAATGTTTGTATTTAAAAGAAATGATAATAATGATACATACATAATGTATATCTATATTTACTACGAAAACTATAACTTAAAAAAGCGACTTAATTGAAGAAGTTTTTTCCTCTCGTGTAAAATTTGTAAAAGTGGGCTTTGCAAATTTTTACTATAAGATAACGATATGTTAAATATAAATATGGAAACAATGAATCATTTTTATTTCATTTCGAATTACCTGCATTTTCTGTGACACTTTTAAATTAAGTAAGCAAATTTTTGTTTGAATTTATGTATTTTGAAAGGAACATACCTCTTTGTCAAAAGCCTACAAAACGCTTTCGAATAAAACATTTGCCTAATTCAAACTTTGAGGCGCTTAAAGCGAGTGAAGAAAAGCTGCCATATGGCCAGCCTTTATACGTTTTAGTATATTCCAAATAATTTTTGACACTTCTCGCAGCGAAGCAAGCAAAGCAAGCCTGCATTGGGCCAGCACCTTNTGAGTGAAGAAAAGCTGCCATTTGGCCAGCCTTTATACATTTTAGTATATTCCAAATAATTTTTGACACTTCTCGCAGCGAAGCAAGCAAAGCAAGCCTGCATTGGGCCAGCACCTTTAACTGAACATTTTCATTCCAAACGACACATAGTCGCAGCGCGATACGATTTTTTCAAGAGAGAGATGAAACCAAATCAAACATATAAAGAGTATGTAGCCGAGCTTCATGGACTCGTTAGAGAGTGTCAGTTTGTATGCCCCGCAGAAAACTGTTCCCATAATTTTGGTGACGAAATGATACGCGATCAAATCATTACACACACTCCGCATGATACACTCCGGGCTGCCTCCTTACAAAAACTGCAACCTAGCCTTGCAGATGTGTTAATTGTTGCAGAATCGTTCGAGGCCACAACAAAAACGGTGGCTGCAATCAAGGAACAAGTGCGCGATAAAGAAATGTCAGTAAACGCAGTGAACGTTGGAGAGAAGAAAACAGCGCAAAGAAGTGACAACATCGATTCGTCAAAATTAAAACCGTGCTCCGGTTGTGGTCGGTCACATACTCGACAAAACTGCAAGTTCAAAAGTGCTGTGTGTAATAATTGCGGTAAAAAGGGCCACATTGCGCATGTTTGTATGTCGTGGAAAACAACAAAAAGCTTTAAGGAAAGTAAAAAGCAAAACAAATACGAAAATAATGTTACGATTATCCTCGAAACCTTGAGGGATTACCCAAATATACTCGGGCTCGTATCGCTGGATTGTTAAATAAATGCTAACGATGACCGAATTGTAGTACAATTAACTTTATTGTACAACAAACAATTTACAATACTTGCTAATACAGTAAAAACACTTTACAATACTTGTTAAAGCAATAACAACGCTTTACTACTTGTTAACACAATTAAACTTATAGCTTGCTTATTCGCAACTCAATTCTCCGCTCACTTTACTTGTAGCTTGCTGACTTGTAACTAACTCACCTCGCGGTGGCGGCGCCCTTATATACCTGCGCTGGCACTTATGGCAACTCTAGAACATTCTGAAGTTTATCGCTCATTCTCTTTCTCTCGCTGTTCGCAGTGTTCATCCAACTTGACGTTTCTCTTTGTGGAACATTCTACGTCATTCCTCGAACATTCTGCCTATTTCTCGTTGTTCGCTTTGTGTTGCCGCAGTATTCGCCACAATAAATATAATCGCAGCGTTCACAATATTGACACAGTGTACAGTGTTACCGGACTGGTGAAATTTTAACAAAATAAAAACTATATTGTTTGCTGGGTTGGAGCTGCTTCGGCCGATGAGAAGAAAAACGAAAGATTGTTTTCTTTTTTCCCTCCTACGCGTTTCAACGCATTTCGCGTCTTCCTCAGGGAGTCTGGTTTTATTAAACAATAAACAACATGAATATTACAATATAATGAGAACTAATACAGTTTGGACATTTTTTCAACTCACATTTAATCTAATAATTACACAAATAAATATCACAGACGAATGTAAATTCCAGAAAGTATATTTATGTATGTATACATAAAATTCTTCATTGCGCTTATTTGTATACTTGTTTGATGACAGCTGTGTAGGCGTTATTTGTTTTGTCCACGTGTTCTTTGAAGCTCATCGCGCTGTCCAGCTTTCCAATGTTATTCTCCTCCTTTCTCTTCTTTCCACGTCTAGAATCCTCGTGTTCGCGAAGTCAGCTGTGTGCTTGAATGTCGTGAGGTGTTGTGCCAGAGCTGTTGTCATTTTCTTATTTCTCTCGTCCGCCTTATGTTCGTTGATCCTTATACCCAACGCTCGTTTTGTCGTGCCCACGTAGCACTTGTTTCATGAAATGAAAAATCACGCTAACATTACTAAAAGACAATTCCAGACGATGCTCGAATTTTGTTTACGCGATAATAATTATTTCAAATACAACAACACATTTTACCAACAAATTTATGGTATGCCTATGGAGAATCCACTATCTCCAATAATAGCAGATATCGTGTTGGGCAAAATAATTGACGACAGCCTAGGTGAATTAAAGAAAAATGATATACATGTCAAATACATAACCAAATATGTAGATGATGTTTTTGCAATAACCAAATCGAAAGACGTTGAGTATATATTAACAACATTAAACGCACAACACACGAAGATAAAATTTACTGCAGAGAAGGGAGCAAACAACAAAATAGCATTTCTGGACGTTGAAATACATAAGCGACAAAATAACATCAAATTCAATTGGTACACTAAATCGATCGCATCGGGTAGAATAATAAACTTCCACTCAAACCATCCGTGGAAGCAGAAAATCAACACAGCCACCAGCCTGATCAGAAAAATACACATACTTGTGAGGAAGAATTTATAGAAGAAAACAACAAGAAAATAAAAACTATACTCGAGAAAAATAGCTAACCGAAAGAAACAATACAAAGGCTAACAGAAACAACGGCAAACAAAATTCGCACCTCGAATAACAACAGAAAAGAAACCATAGAAAATACAAACAAAAAACATGTTGGGTTAACATACATACCGGGATTAACAAATAATCAAGTTCTTAGGAAAATCATTAAAAATGACAACGTTATATATGCTCACAAACCACACAACACGCTGAACAGAATATTTACGAAAACTAAAGATAAAATTGAGAAAGAGCAACAACACAATGTCGTGTACGAAATAATGTGCAAAGGCAAAGAAAATGAAATTTGTAACAAGTGCTACGTGGGCACGACAAAACGAGCGTTGGGTATAAGGATCAACGAACATAAGGCGGACGAGAGAAATAAGAAAATGACAACAGCCCTGGCACAACACCTCACGACATTCAAGCACACAGCTGACTTCGCGAACACGAGGATTCTAGACGTGGAAAGAGGAGAAAGGAGGAGAATAACATTGGAGAGCATACGTATACAACAAAAGCTGGACAGCGCGATAAACTTCAAAGAAGACGTAGACAAAACAAATAACGCGTACACAGCTGTCATCAAACAAGTATACAAATAAGAGAAATGAAGAATGTTATGTATACAAGAATGATAGAATACAAGATTGCGCCGTCCTGGGCGTTGACATTTGTGTACCACAAGTAAACAAAGAATAGAGCGAAAAGAAGAACCAGTTGAAACAGCCAAAGCAGTTCACTTTACTGCGAAAAACGTGTTTTAGTTTTGCTGAATGCGAAAATATTGCATTTTTCACCTAATCTATTAGAGAACAGTGAACATTGTAGTGCACTCCATTGCTTTGCAATTGAGGCTGCTTCAGCAAACGTTTTAGTGCACTCCATTGCTTTGCAATTAAGGCTGCTCCAGAAAACTGCAGCAGCGTCTCTGCGGGTCTGATTAGTTAACTAGCTAATGGAGGCTGCGTGGAGCAGAAACAAAATCATTGTGAAGAAATGGTTTTAGTATAACAATAGAGAAACATTTCGGGAACTGCTATGCCGTGCCCTATGTACACAAAATGCAGCGATTCGTCCCAGCGCTACACTTGCATCTACGCTTCTTGCATCTTGACGGTTGCCGCAATTTAACACACAGCACTTCATTGTATTAGTTTTTACGCAGTCTTCAACTCAAAAATCACTCACAAATTGCAAATTAACACGATTTAAACTGATTTGCCACTTATAATTCAAATTTCTCTATCGCTGATTTGTAAACAAAGGTTTATTTACAAGTTACCACAACTGTCAAAATCGGCAAAACCAAAGTAGCGGTACCACTGACGGCGCCACCTTTGTTCGCTGCACCGTGTTATGTATACATACATAAATATACTTTCTGGAATGTACATTCGTCTGTGATATTTATTTGTGTAATTATTAGATTAAATGTGAGTTAAAAAAAATGTCCAAACTGTATTAGTTCTGATTATATTGTAATTCATGTTGTTTATTGTTTAATAAAACCAGACTCCCTGAGGAAGACGCTAAATGCGTTAAAACGCGTAGGAGGGAAAAAAGAAAACAATCTTTCGTTTTTCTTCTCTTAGGCGGAAGCAGATCCAACCCAGCAAACAATCAATAAGGAATTTGGCCCAAATAAAAGTAAATACTGTATTGATTTGCAAATTTGTGGGAAAATTATTACAGTCCAAATGGATTCCGGCGCTACGATTTCGGTAGTTAATTTAAAAACATACAAAGACTTAGGTTGTCCGAAACTCAGGGCAGCTACGAGATTACTTTTCGGCTTCGGTAAGAAGCGTATTCCCTTCCTGGGTGAGCTGTATACGCAAGTGAAGTGTGACGACAAAGAGAAGTATGTCGAAATTGTAGTAGCTAACGTTGACTGTGGGGAGAACCTTTTCGGGTTCGATTTGTTCAAACAATTTGGATTCGAAATCCAGCAAATTTCTAACGTCGCGGGTATAGAAGTAGACCAAGTGGAAAAGGTTTGTACAAAATACAAAGAACTGTTCGAGCCAGCACTTGGCACGATTAAAGACTTTAAAGCGAATGTCTATTTAAATTCAAATTCCATTTTCGCAAATGCCGCAGTTTAAGAAGGAAGTCGAAAGACTTACCAATGCAGGCATTTGGAAACCGATTAAATTCTCAGACTGGGCATCTCCTATAGTCCTAGCGCAAAAAGCAGATGGGTCTAAACGAATTTGTGGGGATTTCAAGCAAGTAATTAACGCGCAAATCGATATCGAGCGATTCCCGTTGCCAACACGGGAAGCCTTGTTTCATGCTATTCGCCACGGTAAGCATTTTTCGAAAATTGACCTTAAGGTCGCGTATCTTCAGATGGAACTCGACGATGACTCGAAAACCATAATGGTTGTCAACACGCCGCTGGGTTTATTCCAATATCAGCGCCTACCCTATGGAATAGCTAGCGCCCCTGCAATTTTCTAGAAATACCTAGAAGAACTTCTTAGTGGTGTTGAAGGATGTGGTAATTATCTGGACGACATCATAATAACCGCGCCAACCTTCGATGAACACATACAGCGCCTCGAGCATGTACTACAAATTCTGCAAAACAGTGGCATCAAGTGCAAAAAAGAAAAGTGCTCGTTCCTGCAAGATACAATTGTATACCTTGGGCGTCAAGTGAGTGCTAAGGGAATATTACCAGACGAAAGTGGTCTGAGAGCGGTAAGGGACCTTAAACCGCCAAGGGATCTCAAACAGGTGGAAAAGCGTTTATGGATAAGGTAAACTATTACTATAATTTTATACCCAATTACTCGCAGCTGGTGGCCCCAATAAACATGCTGCGCCGTAAAAAGGTTAATTTCAGTTGGGGGCCAGAGCAACAGAAGGCATTCTAAGCGCTTAAATAACACATACTCAACGCAGCACAACTAGCGCATTGGTTCTTGCCACAGATGTTTCATCCTACGGAATCGGTGCAGTGCTTTCGCATACGTATCCCAATGGTAGTGAAAGGCCCATTGCCTTTGCTTCCAAAACTCTCGACAAGCATCAAGTGCGATATAGCCAGGTATAGAAAGAGGGCTTATCGATCATATTTGGGGTCAAGTGCTTCCACCATCATACTAATTACGGACCACAAACCCCTCGTAAATATTTATAATCCTAGCAGCCAGCTACCTTTGATGACGTCATACCGCTTGCAACGCTGGGCAATAACGCTTGTGGCTTACCTGTACAAAGTCAAGTATCGCAAGACGTCAGACCATGATAACGCGGATGCCTTATCGCTACTACCGATAGGCACAGATGAACAATTGGACCAACAAGAAGCATGCTACAATGTGTGTCAAATAAAATCCCCAATAAATGCAAAAACTATTGAAAAACATGCAAAAAATTAGGCAATCCTTCAACAAGTTCGCCATTTCATCGAAGAGGGGTGCCCTGAGAAGTTACTTCCAAAAGACGCTCACCTTCGTCTGTTTTTCAACAGGAAATATGCCTTGACTATAAGTAACGATATCGTTTGCCTCCAGACGAAGTATACTCGCATCGTTATCCCTGGTTCGTTAAAAGGACGAATACTTCAATTGCTCCATGATGGTCATTGGGGAAGTTCCAGGATGAAGCAGTTAGCCAGACAACACGTATGGTGGGTCGATATAGATAAGGACATTGCTACGGTCGCAGAAAAATGTGACGTATGCAAAATTGTCAATCCCTCCCCAGCTAAAGAATATGTGAGTTGGCCCGAGCCATGGGAGAGGGTGCATATCGATTTTGCAGGTCCAGTATTCAATTCGATGTGGCTCATTTGCGTTGATGCCTTCTCCAAATTTCCCTACATATCCCAGATGACTACAATATCGACAGCTGCTATAATATCTGCGCTAGCTACAAAAACACTTGTTAGTGACAACGGGCCGCAGCTTACGTCAGAGGAGTTCAACGTTTTCTGCGCACAGCAAGGTATAAAACATATTACGAGCGCTCCATTTCACCCAACCTCAAATGGACTCGCAGAAAGGTTTGTCCGAACTTTTAAAACGGCTGTCAAGAAAAATATCGACGACGGCTTACGACTATATGTGGCTGTGAGGAAGTACTTATCTACATTATCGTTTTATGCCAAATGATGAGGGTAAATCGCCGGCAAAACTTTTGCATGGAAGACCGGTTCGCACGTTACTGAGCCAGGTTTTCGAATCACCGAAGGCAAGACCGAATCCGCCAGCTCCGAACTGTTCCAAGTTCTTCGTAAATCAGCCCGCATTCGTTCGTAACTATGCGAGAGGGGAAAAGTGGGTAAAAGCCGTAATTGAGCGACAACTCGGTAAGATGGTTTATGTAGTCAACACGGCCGTGGGTTACCTTAAACGCCATGCAAACCTGATAAAGCCGCGGAACTTATCTGATGCCGAATCCTTTGTACCTTGGGTCCCACCAACAAACGTATCTTCATCAATTCAACAGCAGCCGTCCCCAACTGATCACAGCAATGTCAATGCATTACTCGTCTATAGAGGGTATACCAGTTCGCAGGAGTTCGCGTACTCGCCAGGCGGTCGATCGCTATGTAGCACCAGATTTCCGGAAATAACCTATGCTATAGTATACTTTTTAAAGTACATGTAATCAAGATTTTCTTCATGGTGGAGAAGTGTTGCAAACCTTACCTAAGTAAAATCAACTCTGTATCATTTCAGTTTAATTAATAATCTGGCAACGTCATTATATTAGTTCTTCTTTGTTATCTTATTATCTTTATACTTAAAATAAAGCCTTATCTTGTGAAATCACACACATGTAAGTTAGGTTAGAAATTAAACATTAATTTTACTTAATTTTTAATCATTTTGCTGATTTAATTTTTTTATTCATGCTCATTTTTAATTCTTTAATACATGAAATTATCGGTACAATTCATAAAATATGATTCTTGTATATACTTGGGACTCAAGGACGTTAAAATGTCTTGAAAACACCGCATTAATTACCGTTTTTGAGCTTGTAGTTTGAGCATTTCTATTTGTATACATTCCTAAATTTAGTTTTTCTTTTCAGAATACAATCTGTGGTTCTGCTTCATCTGTCGCTGGATTACGTTAAAGTCACGAATACATATAATATACTATCTTTTGTTTGCAAAATGGAAGCTTAATTGATTTGTGCGGCATTTCCTCTTACTCTCGTCTTCTCTTTGTGTAATCTGGAAGTTACAGGAAAATAGATCCCGCACTCCAAAATTATGTAAATGGGAGCGATTTTTGGAGAGTCGTGTAGAGAATGAAGTTGCAAGATTTTACCCGATCCTTTTTTGTGGCCGTACTTTTTGCTGTTACTAATTTTTTACTCTCACTTTAGATAGTGATTTTGCTGTTTGACCTTTTAACAGGATTTATCATGAAAAGAAAGCTATTATATCATCCATACATATGTATATACATATATATATATGAACATGTATGTTCATCAGTTATCGACGGACCCAGTTAAAATGATGTCAGTATTTTCTACATTTTCGCCTTGCTTTTTATCAAGACTACTAAACATATGCCTAAACCATGCTACGAATTTCAAAACCAATTGCAAAAAATGAGTTCATACATATCGTCGTTTAAAGTACAAAACCGCGTATCGTCATTCTGCAAAACCGCGTAACTGACATTGGCTGCCAAAAATAGGATTTCCTTACACAAGCTCTTAGCTCAATCCTTATCCATTCGTCCTGAAATATACTAGCCAGAAATGCGATTGCTTTATAAAACAGAGAATCATTTTGAAAAATGAGTATTTTTACCCTCTAGAAAATAATTTCTACAACTTCACATACGCGGTTTTGCATTTTGCTGATACGCGGTTTTGCATTTTGTTGATACGCGGTTTTGCACTTTAAACGACGATATGTATGTACATACAACCTTAGGTATGTATACATATAGGTACAAAGCCGTATGCATGCGCGGAGTTTGCATAATCGGAAGTAATAATCAATTGTACCGCATTTCCTCTTACTCTGTATACACCTAAATGTATGCAACCATTTGCAATAGCAACTAAATACAGAGTGCCTCTAACGAAAATAAAATTTTCTGCTGCAATACACATTTGGAAATTTGGAAACAACCGTGCCATGCTGTGCAATGGCGCATCGCGTAGTTCCTTCCTTTTCCTCTGCAGCCTTTGTGCACTTTTAGGCAAATTCGCAGGGTGCACTTGTTGATTTTTTTTTTACATTCCGTTATTCGAAAACAATTTTTTGGTGATGCGTTTCCGAACGTTCTTTTTTGCAGTTCGCACACATGTTTTATGCACTTCTGCATTTATGATGCATTTCGAACGTTTTTTTGCAGTTTACTTTTAATAAGATTTTAAACAAATTAACAAATTAGTGTATAGAATTAACAATAACAATCGCACCGTCAAGTTTAAATAGCGGCAAATCAGCCCTTCGAAATTTTCTGCTGGGCTATGCGTTACAGCTTCGCAAATTTTCCCTACCGAAACCATCAAAAAAAAAAATTAAAAATTCTATATGCGAATCTAAGAAATGCATTTTAATAGTCATATTACAACCTAAAACATGAAAATGTTGTACATATCATGTCACTCACTAGCGTCTTATAATTCGGATTTTTTTCTTTCCAAGAAAATTATGGCATACTTCATTAAAACTCTTCCATGCAGCGCTCTCTACTTTCGTCATATAACTAGTTTGTGAAATTTTTATCATTAAAGAGTTGTCGACCGTCCAAAATACCGTCAAAGATACCTGCCTCTTATTTGGCATCGCTAAGAGTATGCATTTTCTGTGCAATATATTTATAACATTCACCAGACTTTTTTAGAGCTTCCACGAATTGAGTCATTAGGCCATCTTAGTAATGGTGGAATAAAAATTTTTGATACTTCCACAAGAGGTGTTTTCAAAATAATTGGTGATCCAGGTTTTAAAGACTCGCGTTTGGCCATTATTTTTTATTATAGTGATTCGATCGATCTCTGCTATCAAAGAGACATAAAAAGCAGGGTTAAATAACGCTTCCGCTCTGCATCCCCAAAATAATATCTATAATTTTTAAATCACCACATATAAGCCAGTTATGATCAGTATATTTTATTTTATCAAGAACTATTTGTACGTTATCATATCATTCTTTTAGAACTGTAGTATGAGCTACAGGTATTGGTGCTAGAATATTCGTGTTGTGAAGTAGTATAGCTTTTAAGCTCCGACTTGAGGAGTCTATAAAAAAACGCCACTCTGTCGGCTTATACTCACCAGCATTTAAGCTATTAATTAGTCCGGAGATATTTTCACAGTATATTAAATTTAAATCCTTATCCTGTGTGAAAAACGTTCTCATTTCTTGTTAACGATTTCTATACATAGTGATTTTAGTACCTTTGTCCGGGCTGCATAACTATACAAACGAAAAAATTTCGTTTCGTTATTTATTTAAAAACAACTTATCAAAAAATTTAATTTGCTTATTATCAATAAAAAAATATGAAAATAGAAATTGTTTCGTTAGGCACTCCGCACATTAAGCGCCTAGTCATAGTAGTGTAATCGTCCCGGCATACTAAAGTATGCAGCTTTTTTTATGCCAAACAATGAAGCTCTGTATATTACGATTCATAATCATGTTTTCGCCTAATTATAAAAGCTTCAGAATCTAAGCGCCAAACATTGTCAGGCGCTAGTCGTTTTGAAATAGTATTTTGTTTTCATTTTACATATCGTCGCTCGAATAAAGAAACAGTGTAAATGCCACATACACTATTATTCGATAATTGCACCATTGGATAGACAATCCTTTAATCTATTAGAAAAATCTTTAGTTTTCTTAAATATCTCTTTGGCTCACTAATTTATTCCCGAAGAACGAAATTGTATTTGTATGGTTTGTAATGGTTTATAAAAACTTCCAATTCGTTTTTCTCAAAACTATACTTTTCATGTTACACTATTTCATTATTCCAGCGACGATATGTATGTACATACATATGTTATCGTATTCAAGTTTTGAAAATACATTTGTAATTGAAAAACTAATAAATAATAAATAAACATGAACGATTTAGTGGCTAAATTTGTACTGATCGTGGAGAAGTATCCGTGCCTTTACAACAATACTCTGCAAGATGGACTAAACAGAGAAAAAGCACCTAATAAAATGGAAGAAAACTAATAAGATATCTCTAAGGTTTTTTGTTAAGAAGATATTCCTCTTACTTCCAGAGGGCAAATCTTTTTAATAAAAGCAAAAAGAAATCATTTGGTTTTTATAAGGTTGTCTAATTATATTTTTTAAAATAGAAATTAAAAAAGGTCCACGCCGACCTGTCCTCGAACCCGTGACCTTCTGAAGGGCAGTTTACAGCTCTACCTACCCGGCTACGGTGGTCATCTTGCCGATGGTGTTCTATTGATTGATATGAATTTAATATAAATTCAAGAAGTCATCACATGAAAGTAAGAAGAAAACTTTTCAACAAATTCAAGAATACATCTTATGAAAGTAAGAAGAAAACTTTTCAATAAATTCAAGAAAATTAAGAAGTAATTTTCATGAAGCACTATTACATTGGTTTGTTAAACATTTCCAGTAAGCATTAGCAGCGAGAACGTATCCGCAAAATTGAGATAAAAAAATAATAAAAATAAATCATACAAATAAATACATACATATATATATGTATATAAAATAAAAAATAATAATAATAAAAATAATAAAAAAGATAAAAAATAAAAAATAAGAAACTAGGTTCGTTCCACAGGATTTGAACCCACGTCGGCAGTCGTAGTCGCACCCGTTAGGCTACAGCATCTAATGAGAAAACATTCATTCATTGTCTATTTTATTACAAATAAAATCAAGAAGAATTCCCACATGAAATTAAGAAGAAATCTCTATGGAATTTTCTTCGTTTTTTCGTCTATTTTACCCCCTAGCCTTCTGGGCTACGTTTCATAAAGACAATCCTCTTGTTTATATGTGTCATATTTTTCTCTGTGTATTCAAGAAAGGATGCCACGGAGAAGGCTTGTGTAGCAATATCAGAAAAATAAATTGGTCAGGTATGTCGTTCCACAGTCATAATATAAGATAATTTTTCGTCGTCTTCAGCGAGCTCCTTCGCAGTAATGAATAGTCGGTTCTGACTATTATTCCTTATATACGGGTGAAACCAATATTTCCTACGCCCCTTCATTTTAGGACGCCGAAGATGGAGAGCTAGGGGCATAAGGGCATCGCCCTCGTCGCTAGATGTGAACATCATGAAATTGTATTTTGTTAATATGTTTTTGTCACATTCGCCAAACAAAGTGTCACTGAATAACAGAAAAAATGTCAGTAAACTAAAATCAATTTTTTTATTTTATTTATGTAAGGCGCCAAGTGTGAAGAAGTCGAGTCGTCATGCATTACTTTCGGCATGACGGAGCGATTACTCTGTTATGATTAGGAGTGTAATGTGCGGGTTGCCTTTGTTATAAAAAAATTTTAACAAAAAAATTCGTTTCGGTGATTATCAAAAAGGAAATATCAATAGTTATTTTGTTTTATTATTTAAGAAGAAAATTGTATGCCATAGATTTGCATCTTTTAATGAGAGTTGTGTAGCAAAATTTATGTCGGAGTACATAACATTATGCGAAGTGTTTTTTAATTAATAATTAACAAATAGTTAACAAAACGCCGTTAATAAATTATGCGAAAACTAACATTAATATCGCTTCTGCGATATCAACGCTCAAACCTGACCTATAGTCATTAATTATGTGTTTCAAGTCGCAATTCCTTCAAATAATAAAATTTGTCTGTTTATTAAATTTTTTGGTTGGTGCAGAAACAATTTTTCTTTTTTGATATTTTTTGTTGATAATTAACGAAACAAAATTGTTGACATATTTATCTGATAATTAAGAAAACGATTTTTTTTTTGATAAACACATAATCGGTAGGTTCAGAAGGCGCAGAAGTTGAGCGCAACCGTTGCTAAAAAAATCAGTGATCATAATGCGCCTTCTGAACGGCTTGATACATTAGCTGTCAAATTTAAAACACACAACATGTTGTCTCAAATGATCATAAAAATATTACGTTCATCTAACACGCAACTGTTCAGTTGATCAGAAGTGCAAAACAACGCGTTCAGAAGGTGCAATCGCAACAGTTACTGAGCTGTTGCGCCTTCTGAACGTGCCCAATGTTAACATTATCGATGTAAAAAACCAAAACGATTTTGTATTTTCATTTATTGATAAAATTAACGTTAATGTGCAGCCCTGCCTTCGTCCAATAGATTTTTCTGTTTTAACCTAGAAGCCAAAAGTTCATGTGCTTCCTTTGATAGACCCAGCTCTCTGCCTAAATCATTTAATTCAGTTTGGCTAAATGTTTGTGGTACTTTTCTTGAGTTCTTAAATTCCTTATCACTTGAAGTTGGCTCCAGATCACTTGTACTCAGCTCCATCTTACTGTATTCGTCAAACCCACCTTCAGTTGTAATATAATATTAGCAAAAAAAAAAATCAATGCGATTTTTAGCAGCCTCAAACTTGAACTTTATTATACTAAATAAAATATAATTGACTATGAAACTACATACCAAAAGTTATTCTAAAAATTCTGATTATAAAAGTTGGAAATTTTGATGCTTTCTTGAATTTTTAAAATTTTCGTACATACTTTGCAATTTATTTTTATATGGTCTTTGTTATATAACGAGCTATACATTTATTAAAAACTAGCAAATGCCTGGCTTGCTTCGCGACGCCTTATAAGAACTTTTACGTTGACCAATACAAAAATAGGGTTGCTATGCAAAAACGGTTTGTAATGTAAAATTAATTAGTTTAGGTTGAAAGGACTAAATAGCAGAACCTTGCTTACTCATAGGCCAAGAATAATAGCGCTGAGATAGCATTTGGGTTAAGTACTAATCTTCTTCGATGTTATGAGCTCTTATTTCCACCTGTGAGATATCTCTACGTATTGCAAGTTTTGCTAAGAGTGCGTAATCTTCTATAATCCTCCTGTTCCCAGGATGGAAGTTTACCCGTTCAAACGGGGTCATTGATATTCCCACCGCATTCTTCTTAATCATTGACATTCTTACCGATTTCTTTTTATCATAAAGTTAATACCCGTTACTCCTGGTCATACGATAAAGATGGGGTCTCTAAATATCTCGCCTCCGGCGCCATCTGTCGGCACCTTTTTTGCGATGCAGAGCAGAATTTCAAATTCATTTGACGTATGATTCTGAAGTTATGGTTGACTAAAAATGTCACGCCAATGGGAGGTGCATCGCCCTTTGTCAGGTTTCCTTTTTTTATACCCTAGGTTACGTCCGAGGTCACTCTTTATATACCAGTTAAAGCCCCTTGAAAATCCATTCAGTAGTTCCGGAGATTAGTGAGTTCAAACAGAAAAACAATCTACAGTTTTATTATAGTATAGAAGATAGATAGAAGGTGAACTGAGGTATGTATACATAAATGTGTATAGTATTTGAAGTTCAATAAGAGTTGAAATATAAGGCCAATATAGCTCGAAGGACAACATAAAATAAGAGAAAAACACACTAATTTCGGGCTCTTAAATGAGCTCATTATGAGCGTAAAGGCTCCAAAATGGGACTCCTTAAAGACTCATTTCTGACTCCAAATGAATATTTCATTGATATGTACATATCTCTCGCTCATAGGGAAAGCACTTATTGAATTTTGTTTTTCGTTTTGCGCATGCATTTTATTTTTACTTTAAAATTTCAATACTCCACACAAATTAAAAAAACCTGTTTCTCGATAAGTCAATGCTGAAACCACACGCTTTATTTCCTTTTAAATAAATTTCTTTTAATTCCCCAAATTAGAAATTCGCTAGAAATGTAAATACATAATTAATTCCAAATGTCAATTCTTGACTCAAGGGAACGCTTCGAACTATATCCGCTTAATTCACAGAACATGCTTTTCATGTGAGCGTTTTCAAAATATCTAGTTAATTTGTATGTAAAAAATCCCATAGTGATACACGAAACACAAAGGTATTTAAATAAATCAGTTTCTACCTACCGATTATCTTTTTACTTACGGATTCTTAGAAACACACCACTCTTGTAAGACACAAAACTCCGCGCGAAACGTTTAACCTCGTATGTATCTATGTTCAAGACCGTTTTCAATATGTACGAACGACACTAATTACTATTTCAGTTGAAAAAAAAAAATATCAATAACGAAAAATAAACACTGGCATTTGTTGATGCCGTTGAAAAGCAAAATTATTTTCAAAAGAATTTGGTGCAAAGTAAATTTTGTTTGCAAAAAGTTGTATATCTTTTTTGTCCACTTTCCAGTTTTGATAAAATATAGCCTATGTTACGTCCGAGGTCACTGTCTAGATACCAGTTAAAGCCCCATGAAAATCCATTCAGTAGTTCCGGAGATTAGTGAGTTCAAACAGAAAAACAATCTACAGTTTTATTATAGTATAGATAACAAGTAAGAAAGTCTAAGTTCGGGCGGAGCCGAACATTAAATACCCGGCGCAAGTATT
>NW_016157164.1:330662-342954 GCF_001687245.7 Rhagoletis zephyria | reverse complement strand
AACTGTGCCAAATTTGGAAGAAATCGGTGCAGCGGTTACCAAGATATATACATGTAACCATAAGTGGGCGTGGCTACGCCCATTTTCCAAAAAATATTAATATTCTTATTTTTCGTCTAACAATCATTGTAAATATCAATTTTGAGTAATTATCTTCAGTAGTTACTAAAATATCGCAGTTTTCGTATTTATGAAAATTACCGTTATATGGGAAGTGGGCGTGGTTACAGTCCGATTTCGCCCATTTTCAATACCAACCTACCTTGGATAAATGGAAACTAACGTACCAAATTTCGTTGAGATATCTCAATTGTTGCTCGAGTTATCGTGTACATGGACGGACAGACGTACAGACGGACGGACAGACAGACATGGCTTAATCGACTTCTCTATTCATTCTGAGCATTTATGTATACATTTGTCTATATCTATCTCGATTCATTTTGGCTTTTACAAATAACCGTTATGAGAACAAAAATAATATACCCTTGTGCACAAGTGCGCTCGGGTATAAAAAAAAAAAAGAAACAAAAACATAGTCACAACTGGACCAAATGTCGTATTTCTAATTTTTTTTGGCATAGGTGTACATGTAAAAGTGTTTCTGTATGTACATACATACATACATATGTACGTACAAAAATAAAGACGATTTTATTGGCAGTTAAAAAATTATTTCTAGGATCCAACTAAATACGATAGTACTATCGATGGTTTATTTTTTTGGAGACTATCGAAGACTATCATTAGTTTTATAAAACTATAAAAAACTATCGATGGTCGCACTATCGATAGTTTTGCAACTCAGAATATTGCAGAACCCTGCAAATGGGAATTGACGGGTTAATTTAATTTAAAGAAATGGCATATCGTGCGGTTCAGCTAAAGCGTAGTGCATATTTTTAGGCGGAGTAATAATAATGCGCTTGTTAAAATGTAACTACTTCCAGCGAGATAGATGTCTGGACTAGTTTTGCTAATTCTATGGGCTGGTTTCTCCAATAAGACTTAGGCTTAAACTTATTTATAACTTAAGTTAGCTACGGTTTTGTGCTAAGTCTTTTTTCGGTTTCTCCAACTGAGCGACTTAATAATTTTGCACACGGTAACCCTATCAGCTGTTTCTTTAAATAGTAGTATTTTTCCTACGTTTTTGGCTGGGTTGTCTAGCGTGTATATTTCAAATAGTTATGTTCAGTTGTGATTCGTTATACGTTGTAATATTTTACTAAGAATTTGCAAATATGTCGCGAAAATCTACATTTAATGCGTCCGAGACGAACAAATTGTTTGAAATTTGTGGAAAATACAGTAGTGTAATTGAATGCAAAAAAACAGACTGCATCGGTTCAAAGGAAAAGAAGTTGCATGGGAAAAGATTGCGCAGGAATTCAACGCCACAAACGAAATTTTACGCGAATCCAAGGAACTGAAAAAAATATAAAAACATAAAATATGTTACAAAGGCCAAGGCAGCTGAAGAGCGGAGAGGCATCTATGGCACTGGAGGTGGTCCTGCAACACCTTCAACGCCTTTGACAGGTGTAGAGGAGAGGATGTTGTCAATGTTAAATGACAAAGAGATGGAGGGTATTGAGAATACTTGCGATTCAGATACTGTGCTGGCGGATGTTCATCGTAAGTTGTTGATATTCTGATGTTGTATACTTCCAGTTGCTGAAAACAATACCAGTACTTCACCCGCATTGGAAACACCGCTACCCGGTCCTGCCAGGAAGAAGATGAGCGCACCACTGTGGACACCTCGAAGACTGTGTGACAAAAACCCGAAGACCTCGTCCTGGGAGAATCTGGCTTCTATCAAAAGCAAATGGACAGAGTCTAAATTAAAGGCAGACGTTGCTTTGGCAAAGAAGGAAGAGGAGAGAGTGGAGGTACAAATGAAGCTCATGCGCGAAAGGCACGAGTTGGAGGTTCTCCAACATAAGGAACGTCAGGCCATAGAAATGGAAATACGTAGCGTTCGTTTAGAAAAAGAAAAAATTGGAATTAAAAAAGGTATATAACGTGTAAATATTTTTATACTCGCAGGTTCTACAATTCACTTCCGAGTGAATTTCTACCCCTGCCAATTTGAATTCAAAGCGGATTTTATTGAAATTCACCCGGCCGTGAATTATAGAGCCTCCTGATAAATTCATATTTGTATATCGCCTGCTGCAAATGGACGAAGAACGCCCGATTTTATAATGTATTTCAAAAACGCCCTATCAGCTGTGAATATGTTGAGATAGTGCGTTTTTGAAGCGGCAGTTGAGATAGATTGTTTTTGAAACAAATTATAAAATAGGGCCTTCTTCGGCCATTTGCTAAGATAAGCCGATCTTCCAATCAGCAGACAATATGCAACTGAGTGCATGGTTTTTTTTAATATTTACAATGATTTTGAAGTTTATAAAGAAGTTGGAAAATTTAAAAAAATAAAATTTCGAACTCTTTAGGCTGGTGGCTTCACCAATAAATTTTAAAACTTGTCAGACTGAACAAATTTGTCATTTTAAATTTTAACAGGCTTATAAATTTAAAATTTATTGGTGCAACCGGGCATGAGTTTATATAAAATTTTTGGGTATGTAGTTGGATCTCATGAAATTCTAGTAAAATAAGTGCAAGTTTTAAGGGGCTAGAAAATCGCGTTGCTTTCTAATAATTTTCTTCTGACGGCTTTTGCTGTTTTTTTTTTTCATATAACAAGTGCAATTTATAAAAACGAGCAAATTTTTTGTGCAAACACATTTTCTACACACGAAGTTCTTGTTTATATGGAAAAACCGCAAAACCCGTCAGAAGAAAATTATTAGAAATCAACCCGATTTTCTAGCTCCTTAAAACTTGCACTTATTTTACTAAAATTTCATGAGATCCAACTACATACCCATAAATTTTATTAAACCCAGTCTAAAAAGCTCGAAATTTTAATGAAATTTTTTTTTAATTTTTCCAACTTCTCTATCTAAAAAAAACACCATGCACCCGGTTTTGATCGCGAGTGTAGTAGTAATAAGCGAAGTTTTTTGTTTTTGTTTTGTTTGAATGGAATTTTTTTTTTTTATTTACGTTATACTTTATTTATTAATACATATGTAATATTACAGTCTAAGATACGAATAGCGCACGACCTTCACCCATCTGTTTAATGGATGAAATCTATTTTGTATGAAATTTACCGTGTTAGTAAATATTTGGCGAGTGGGTTGGCAGAAAAAATCCTGGCCAAGTTATATTTAATTAATTGTTCAAAAATTATTTTTTTTTGCACCAATTTGTTCATTAAACAAATTGGTGCAAAAAAAAATAATAATTTTTGAACAATTAATTAAATATATCTTGGCCAAGATATATTTAATTAATTGTTCAAAAATTATTATTTTTTTTTGCACCAATTTGTTCATTAAACAAATTGGTGCAAAAAAAAATAATAATTTTTGAACAATTAATTAAATATATCTTGGCCAGGATTTTTTCTGCCAACCCAATCGCGAAATATTTACTAACACGTTAAATTTCATACAAAATAGATTTCATCCATTAAACAGATGGGTGAAGGTCGTGCGCTATTCGCATCTCCTACTATAAAATAAAAATAAAAATGAAATACAAAAATGAGTAAAAACCACGATAAAAAAATATATAAGGAAAACCGCAGAGACGCTGCCTGAACATTTTGGACGTTTGCTAACTTAACACAAATGTTTTAAAATACACACATTCTCACTTTCAAGTAAATTAATTTTCAATAAAAGACTAAAACCTTTTAGAAATAAGTTTTATTAAAGTTTAAGTTAAACCTTTCCTTTTGAAATTTTCTTAAAAACTAAAACAACGGTTACAAACGTTACAATTAAATGTCTGCATATACATAGTGGGCGACAAAAGTCTAGGTACAGCCAATTTCTCGCAATGAGTGCAAAGCTTTTTACCCCATTTTTTTCGCTTATGTTTTATAAAAATATAAATTTCCATAGAAACTTGCAACTTAGACTTATATACGTATATGATTTTTGTTAGATATTAACTGTATTTTTATAAAAAAATAATAAACATTAAACAAAGAAAAGAATAATTGCCAAAACTGTTCAAAATATCGTGTTCCTATTATTTTCCACATGACAATATATATATATAGGTTAGCATCTATAATTTTCTAATGGGATGTAAGTTGTATATCAAACTATATATTGTTACCTTAATTCCCAAAGGCCCTAACCAACACTTTTTTCGAAACTGCGTTTTTCACAGATTTTTGTAGGAGGTATTAAAAGACGCGTTCAGTAAAAAACTGTGGTCAGCGTTACTGGAGTTGGACTTACGATGGCTATTTTTTTATGAAAAAATTACATCGACGTCGAAGTCGACAACCATAATAGGGCCTATTATAAAAACAGTATCAAAAACAGGTAGGGCTTTTTAAATAGTGGCTGTAACTCCGTTGTTTTTTGTACTTACACTTCAAAATTTTTACTGAACGCGTCTTTTAATACCTCCTACAAAAATCTGTGAAAAACGCGGTTTCGAAAAAAGTGTTGGTTAGGGCCTTTGGGAATTAAGGTAACGATATGTGGGTATTCATCAAATTGACCAAGTGGCCTGGCACTCTGGCAAAAAAGCAGAATAGCTCAAGCAACGACTGTGACAAAAGTTGTTGTTTGAGCTAATCTGCTCTTTTGCCAGAGTGCCACACCACTTGGTCAATTTGGTGAATACCCCTTATAATTAAATTTTTTGGAGTCGATTACCATAGTTTCTTGCCCTCCAAGTTTTTATTTACATACATATCGATGGCTGAGTGGAAGATCGACCTATTTCGGCTGCCAGTTCGAAAACACCCTATCTCAGAATTTTATTGAAAAACGCCCTCAGCCCTATTGCGAGTGTTGACTAGTAGTAGATAAACGACTATTTTTCGATAATCGCTTTTCCGTGGTATTGTGAATGTCGATTTATCGTTCAATATGCGACTGTGAATAGTTTTTAGTCGCTCATCCTTCTACGACTGTTTGTTTGTATTGTAAAAGGATGTGCGACTATAGGCTATTCGCACTCACTTATTCAACGAGAAAACGACTTTGAAAATACCACGGAGAATTGATAGTCGACTAATAGTCGTTTATCTGCTACTAGTCGACACTCGCAATAGGGGTGCCTATCTCAGAATTTGGTTCAAAAACACCCCATCTCAGCTGCCGATTCAAAACCGCTCTATTTCAGCACGTTTTCAATGCATTTTCGTTTGAGATAGGGCGTTTTAAACCGAATTCTGGCATAGGGTGTTTTTCAATAAAATTCTGAAGTAGGGCGTTCTTCAATCAAATTCTGAAGTAGGGCGTTCTTGAAAAGTTTTCTGAGATAGGGCATTTTCGAACTGGCTCCCGAGATAGGTCGATCTTCCACTCAGTCATTCATTCATATATCTGTGGCCATGAGCAATAACCGCCTAAGTCGAAAAACCTGATTTCGAGAAAAAACGTTTTAAACATTTGGATAATAATGTTAACCTTATGGGGAAACCAAAGTATGTTCGTCTTAAACCTTTTAAATAGCCTGGCTGGCGAGATGGGGATTTCACATACACATGGAATAGTAGTTGCAGAATACCATAGCATATATAACTCAATTCTTTCTTAAGTCTACTTATAGCCCTGACAGACATGTGGTTTGTACACCATAGTATGCATACTATGGATTTTGATACTATTTCGATGAGACACACATCTAGTACGTATACCGATGTTTTGTTTCTTTATCACAACTGATAGCATGTATGTATGTATGCCATTTTGCTCGCGCTGCTCTTACAGTCGCAATGGCCGAGTGAACAGACCGCTAGGGTGCCACTAGAGAAATCCGAGTTCGAGTCCCCGGGGACGAGTTTTTTATGCTTTTTTTTTAAATTCCTTTTTAAATAATCTGAAGATTTTAATGTTAAAAAAAAAACATTTTTGTTCATTGACTTTTTATGATTTAAAGTACCTAGGTTTATTTCATAATGAAATTGTTGTTAAACAAATATTTCCTCGCTTCATTTACGCGTTCTTTTAAATAAAATAGAAAGCAATTCTCTTTTCCTCCATATCTTTCTTTTTGAGACTAAACGTGAGACAGCTTACTGAATACCAGGGTAAATATCTCAAAATAAAAATATGGAGGAAAAGATAATTCCTTTGTATTTTATTTTAAAGAACGCGAAAATGAAAAAGAATATAAACCTAAATAAGTGCTTTAGTGTCATACAAATTCAATGAAAAAAATTTTGTTTAACATTATTATAATTTTTATTATTATTATTATTATTATTATTATTATTATTATTATTATTATTATTATTATTATTGTTATTATTATTATTCTTTATTGATGAAAATAAAATATTCCACCAATATTTCTAGCGCATTAGCTGCTGATTTTTATTTAAAAATAAAAAACAAAAAAAATAAATTAAATAATACAAAGAAGAGATCTACGCGAGGACTCGATCTCGGATCTCTCAAGTGACATTCTTGCGCTCTGATCACTCGTCCATTGCGACTGTTCGACCAGCGCGAGCAAAATGGCATACATACATGCTATCAGTGCATTGTCTCTGTTTGTTTTCACCACACATTTTTGGTGAAATTTTTTTTACTCTCTGGCTGTGTTTCATGGTATACTCGCTTTATACCACGTTCATTTTCGTAGTATAGGAACCAGCTTCAAACCACTTTGTATGATGGTATAATTGTGGTTTACAACGACAGACATGTAGTATTGAATGCTAGTATAGTATATAAACTATTAGGCGGTTAGTGCTTATGACCACAGATATTGTATGTGTGGAATCTTCCACTGCTTATTATTTATGTATACAAGCAAGTAGCCAAGCCAAGCAATAGTTTCTGTGCAAGCGATTATCCCTTGGTACAGTCTACTTGCTATTAGGAAACTATTTAAGTTAAAATATACCCTGCAGCGGAAATACTAGTACAGAACTAGTGAGTTCACTAGTTTTCGGGAGTCGAATACCGGTACCTTGCAAATCTACCAGCCATGCTTTCTACTGTCGCATTTAACATGGAGTTGTCCTAGGAGGTGACAATTGACTGCGTAACTTTTCACTAGTACTTGTAGTAGTAACATGTAACCTGTAACCGAACCACTTTTTTTTCGTTGTGCACTTCACAGATACTTTTTCATAATAAAAAAAAAACGAAAATAAAGATCTTAAATTATATGTTCTGCGTAGTGAGATTTGAACTGGAACACTTTCGGTCGCAATTAATTGCAGCCAGCATCTTTGCGCACCCAGCTACAGGCACAACATAAGAATGTGTTTTCAAATGTTCGCTATGAATCAAGCCAGGCGACGATTTGTTCAAATTTAAGTTTGTCTTTGCTATTGTCTTTGCTATTTATTTTCCTGTGATCGAACGTACAAAGCTGCAGCGTGGCGTTGTTTGAAATTTTATTATTGGGCTGAACTGATTCTTGATAATTTTAACAAAATTGTCACTTTAACGCGCTATATCTCAGTCGTTTGTGTATCGATCGATTTGAAATTTTCACACAATAAACTACAAACTATTGCAAAGAATTTAAGTTTAACACCACTTCTTAATACTAACTACAAATAAAACTACAGGTTCATAACTTTTTTATGAGAATTAAGAGGGTGTTTGTTTTCAAATGCAAAAGCTGTGTTATAAAGTTTGAAATAAATTTTTTGTTTTAAAACAGTGTTGTAGATGACTATGTAGGGAAGTTTTTGCGAAAGTTTCAGAATTAAACATCAAGTAGTAGCAAAGTTATAACAATATTATTATGACTCACACGGTTAGCAGATTAGGGCGCTGCGCTCTAAAAGGCTTTATAACTCGGAAAAGTAAAAAAAAGTCCTTTTTTTATTAGTGATTTTTATGTAAAAAGACTTGATCTTTCGATTGAGATAACTAAAAACAATATTAAAAATGACCATAATTCAGAAAAATTACAAATAAATTTTCGTTCAGAATTTTCACCATGAAAATGGGAAAATTTTGGAAAACGCTCAGTGCCATCGCATAGCCCGTACAAAAATCTATAGAAATCATAGTTTTCGAATCATTTTTCCTATTTTATGTTTGCTTCGCAGCTAGTCGAACAGTAGCTTGTTTTGCACCGCTCAGGGCGCAGGGATATTTGACGTGAATTGCCCCCAAAATAATTTAAGAAATAGAAATGTTATGTAAAAAGGGGTATCTACATATGTATTGCTTTATTTTGGTACTTTTAAGTCCGATATTTGCGTGGTGGTCCCACGAGGGAAACATAACATGGATAAGTATTCAAAATATATTATTTGTATTTAGATGATAAATAACAAATTCCTTTATGTAATAAGGGAGCACTATTATATTAAAACGGCCAATAACCTTTAGAAAGTGCAATATGTAACCAATATCTCGATTTATTACTACCTGGATCATAATATGCTATTGGAACTAGTAATGTAACTAGTACGAAAGCGACAATTGTCTCCGAACCCGCTGCAGGGTATTTACATACATACATACATATGTACGTAGATACATAGACATTGGAAACGTGTTTCTTATCGTAGGGAACGAGAAACATAAGAAACGCGTCGCCAATAGAAAAGATAAGCGAAATACAAAAAGAGATAGTCAAGCGATAAAGGAGATCAATTTCTATCGCCTGTTTATGTTGCTTTTTATTGTAGACATATGTAATACCGTATACATACATATGTGTCAACTAACCATGCGATAGGGGATGATCGAATACAATTGCTTGTTTTAGATATTTAGTTAGGACAACTGGGACACGCTTCTTATCAGTAGCGTGTAACCAATATAGTATGTAAGCACCTAAGATACACATATATCCATATACATATCTGTATTAGGAATATGCATGGGCGTAGCCAGGTAGGGGCAGGGGGGGTGCTCGAGCCCTCCCCCCCCTAACCTTCAAATTTTCCTTATATATGTATATATATAAAATAGTACCCTGAAATGCCAGCTTAATAGGGTCGACCATCAAAGACAAGTTATCTGAAGGTGCAGTTGGAGGAGACAAAGGTTCGAATCAATTTGATATATGGAAATGGGTTCAGGTGGAGATAGTGCTAAAGTTTCTTCGAGAAAAAATGTTGAGACTAAAGTAGAAAATGCGGCGCATTCAATTTATAAAGAATTTGAATATATTTTGCAAAAAATTTAAAGGTGCCACGGTAAAATTCAATCTGGTCTCAATACGGTACTTCCACGTCTTACAGAATTAGAAGATCGTGCGGAAGATATGAAATTCGAGTTCACTAAATTTTTTTCTGAAGATGACAAATTGTGTGTCGAATTCGNCCAATAAGTTTCCCCCCAATGTGCAATATATACCTTCAAATGCAGTTCCATATAAATTGCCAAAACTAGAAATTCCAGTATTTTTTGGTGATTATTCAAAATGGGATTCTTTTAAAGATATTTTTTGTGAGGTATATTTTAAACCACAAATTTCAAACACTCACAAAATAGTTGCCCTCAAGACATATCTTAGGAGAAGCACTAAATATAATTGAGCATTTAAGCATATGCGGCAATAATTTTGAAGTAGCGTGGAACATTTTGGAAAAAAGATACAATGATAAGAGATTAATTACCAGTAAAATTTTCAAAAATTTGGTTGACATACAACCAATTGCGTTCCAATCGGCAAAATCTTTAAAACAGTTGCATGATTTGGTGACTGCAAATTTAGGTGCTCTTGAAGGAATTAATTTGTCACTTGAAGATTTTAAAAATGCATTTCTACATTTCTTGGTCGTTAGAAAATTAGACTCAGAAACTAAAAGTAGATATGAACAAACGTTGGGAAATTGTTCTGAAATTCTGTCAATTGAAACTCTTTTGACTTTCCTTCAAAAGCAATTTAAAGCGCTGGAAGATCCAGAAAGAGTTTTAAAGCAGGTTGAAAAAAGTGTCCATTTAATGTACAGTGATTACAGTTCGTTCTAATTTAACAGTATGTATTATATTTTTCCCGATAAATAATAATAATAAAGTTACATTTGAGCAAAATATGTATCTATTATTGTTTTTCTTGGTTGGTCATTTCGAGAACGTCCTTCATTTGAGCGGTTTGGTGGAACTGTTAAAACATTAGTTACGGCATCATCAATTTCCGGTAGAAGTTGTGGTGCAGTTTTATCATTAAAGCGAATGCAAACATTATTCAGTACTGCTGTTGCTACAATAATGTAAGGAACTGTCGTGACCTTCATTCGAATCCCCATGAGGGCTCAATACAATTTCGAGTTCTGATGTGCGACTCATTATACAGATTTTCTGCTCTATTTCTACAATTTAAAAGCGGCGTCAACACGACGTTCGTGTTTTCATAACCACTGTCAGCAACAATGACTGCATTTAGAAATTCCTTCGCCTCCAATCGGTAGCAAATACGCGAATTACGGAAAATCCTTGAGTCATGAACCGATCCTGGCCATCGGGCAACAATGTCTAATATTTTTAAATTGCTATCACATATGGTTTGCACATNACAACAATATCTAATATTTTTTAAATTGCTATCACATATGGTTTGCACACTGAACGAGAAAAAACCCTTTCTGTTACGAAAGACTTCACCATCATCACCTCCTGTAGAGAAATGGTGCTATTACTATTGTTTTTTAACTAGTAATCTTACATAATCACCTGGCGACATGATTTTAACATGCGTGCAATCCATTGCGCCAATTACACGCGGAAAATTTTAAATTTCTTTAAAAGCAGCCTGTGTGTTCAAACGCTCCTGTTCCGTTTGAGGGAGTTTAACAAAATCTGCCCGTAAAGAAGCAATATGATGAGATACAAGTGTAATAGCCCGTGATGCACTTGTTTTTGAAACGCCGCAAATATCTGCCACAGTTTGCTGAAATGATCCTGATGCATAGAACCTGAATGTAATGAAAAACATTTGATGTGGTTGCTTAGCGTTGTTGCTGCCAATGGAAAAGTAATTTAGGAAAAAAACATTTACATTCGTCAAATGATAGGATCTTACCGTGTTCCAATATAAATTTTTTCTTTTATTAAAGAAAAAATAAACCAAGCAGCATCTTTGCACATACGAAATCGATCACGAAAATCAACATCATCGTAATAATGAAAAAAATCAGGACGTTCTTTTATTTTTCTTTTTCGTCGAAGAACGATTACTTGTAGAACATCAAAATCGAAATCACTTTCATCTGAATCTACAAAATCCATTATTATTTACAAAAATTTACATTTAACACAGAAATATAAACCACTTCAAATAAAGACGCCAAGATTATTATAGCGGGGTTGCTATAGCTGTACAAACGAAATAAGTACTATTTCTTTTTGGTTGTTTGTGTTTCCGACAGGGTAGGAGTATGATGTATTGTGGAACGATTTTCGGTCATCCCTTGCAAATTTGGTTTGGAGACAAACCGGTTCGTTCGAACGAGAAATGACACTGAAGATGGCACAACGCCGAAACCGGTTTGTCTCCAAACCAAATTTGACAAGGGATGACAGAAAATCGTTCCACAATAAGTACTATTTCTTCCATTTACATTGTGCACTACAGCAGCACTGTCGTAAGTCAAGAATAAGCCAATTAAAGGGTAGGCTAACTTTCGGCTCAGGTTAGCCTAGATGGTGAAAATGAATAAGTCCAAAAAATGGCTTAACTAAGTTAAGTTGAGTTTGCGAAATCAGCTTCTCTGCTTTGATATCTACTGACGAGGTTGATGTTTACCCCCCTATTCTAACAAAGTCACAAAACTCGTCGCATCACTATTGTGATTTCTACTGCGCCTGAAAATATGCCACAAAAAATAGATTTTAAGTGCTTAAGTATGAACTAAGATTTTAGATTTTATTTTGAGTATTTTTATTGAGCTTTGTACCACGATTGTTTATTAAGAAAAATTGAAAAAGCAACAAAGTCTAAGCGGTAGAAGTTATAGCAGCTATTTCGGAGATCACCACATCTCCTCATCAGACTTCTTTTTTCTAGACTTCAGCAGGGATCGAACCTGCGTAATCGATGTGCATTAACCACTGAGCTTCGTACACCCCGTAAACTCTTGTTGCTAATTCATTTTCCTTATTTAACCAACTACTATCAAGTGCAGCTAATTTTGCCGCTATTTAAACTTGACAGCGTGGCTGTTGTTGTCAATTCTATACATCCATTTCTTATTTGCTTTATTGTATAGTTTCAGGCAGGCTCTTCCTAAACTATGTATTTGTCAATGTTATTGTGGCTT
>NW_016157164.1:318504-330517 GCF_001687245.7 Rhagoletis zephyria | reverse complement strand
AACATTGACAAATACATAGTTTAGGAAGAGCCTGCCTGAAACTATACAAAAAAGCAAATAAGCAAATGGATGTATAGAATTGACAACAACAACCACGCTGTCGAGTTTAAATAGCGCAAAATCAGCTGCACTTGATAGTAGTTGGTTGGATAAGGAAAATGAATTAGCAACAAGAGTTTACGGGATGTACATAGCTCAGTGGTTAACGCTTCTGACTTTGAACATCGAATTCGCAGGTTCGATCCCTGCTGAAGTCTAGAAAAANGAGGAGATGTGGTGATCTCCGAAATAGCTGCTATAACTTCTACCGCTTAGACTTTGTTGCTTTTTCAATTTTCCCTAATAAACGATCGTGGTACCAAGATCTATAAAAAAATTAAAATAAAATTTTAATAAGCAACAATAACATTGATAGATTTTAAATTTTTTTTTGTGGCGGCATGTTTGCTTTAGCGGCATACTTTGAAGCGCAGTATAACCCAAAACAGTGATGCACTGAATTTTGTGACTTTGTTAGACTAGTTTTTGCATACAGTCAAACCCACTTAAGTACCTCACGAAAAATGTCAGCTTTTTGAGGTACTTAAGCGGGTTGGGTACTTAAAAGAAGTACCTCGATGCGGGTACTTAAGCGAACATAATTATTGATGTAGTTACATATTTTTGTTAACTTACATAAATATGTAAATCCTTGAATAAAACATGAACATTTTATATGGAGTTTAAAACCAAAACCGTAGCATTATTTAAGATTTTTCAATTAAAGTACAGTTCATTCCCTAACAAATACCATATAAACCTAAGCTTAAGATTTTATACAACACTTAAAGAAAAAAATTCCCCAAAATTTTAAATTTTTTTCTCTGAAGTGTTTTTTGATAATACAGTTTTATAGCCCATTAAATTTTAGTGCAACAATGTGCTAGTTTCAAGGTGCTAAAAATTACCGTTGATTTTTTGTAATTTTTTGCCGAAGGTGTGTAACGGTGCCACTGAATTTCAAAATATGTAAATATTTTAAGGAATATAAAAGAGCACTTAAAAGGGGAAAATTATAGGTAAAGTGGTAAATGGGGTATGAAAAATTTAGGTACTTAGGCGGGTTGGGTAAATAAGCGGGGTGGTACTTAAGAGAGGGATTTTCTTCAAATTACATTCAAAAATGCATATTGCCCCAAAATGTTGGTTACTTAAGCGGTTAAGGTACTTAAGCNGGGGGGGGGGGGGTACTTAAGCGGGTTTCACTGTATTCTATGGCAATCAAGATTTCGAAATGATAAAAGCGTGGTAATAATAGGTTTGTTCCACACGAGCCCGCGGGGCCCAAAACATAGGGTTGCCAGACTTTTTATGTTCGAAATCAGTACGTTAGACTTTTTCATGCTAAAAAAATCACTACTTTCAGTACAATTTTATTCAAAGCAAAATTATAAATGTAAGTAACGCCAGTACTTGTTTTTAACGATATTTTGGTATATAAATAAAATATATTCCTTAAAAAATAAAAGTGTCAGTATGTTATTTAAAAAAAAATACATTTTATTTCAAACTGTGCAAAAGTACCGTTATTTAAAGACTTCATCTATATTTCCTCATTGCTTAAATTATTATTTTTTCAACTATACAAAAACTTTGAAAGACTAAGAATTCGCTGAAAAGAGTATCTAGCTCTCTGTCTTTATTTTTATTTTTTTTTTATTTATTGATCTTTATGTTGTACTAGCTTTTACGAGCGGGTTTCGCCCACGTCTTTATACAAACTCATTTATATAATCCTTAACATAAGCAACTACCATAGATATGACTTCCGAAGTTATAGCAAAAACAAAATTCCACGCCTATGAGATGTGCCACGCCCTCTTTTACAAACTCATATACCTTAGTATAAGCACCTACCATAGATATGTTTACATACCAACTTTAAAATTTATGTGACTTTTGTTATAGCTGGTAAAAAATTCCACGCCTAAGGGATGTGTCACGCCCCCTTTTATAAACCGATTTATATATATCATAATATAAGCGCCTACCATAGACATGTCTTCGTACCAAATTTTAAGTTCACTTGACTTATGGTTTCGAAGTTATAGCTCATTAAACATTGGCAGGCCTATGCGAGGTGCCGTGCCCCCTTGCAAAATTTAGGACACATTTGCAAATAAAACCATACCTATAACCTTCCCAGGGTAAAAACAAATAAGTGTGCAAAGTTTCGTGCGATTCCGTATCGTGGTTTAAAAGTTATAAGGTAATAAACAAACAGACATTCACATTTATATATATAGATAGATTAATTTATTGATCATATCAAACATTATCTGAAACATGTCAACTATAATTAAACTGTTTTCTTCTTAATTTTTACAGTATAGTTTAAGGAATTTCCTACGTCATCTAAAAACCTTAAGAAAATCCTAAAGTATTTTGTTTGAATTGAAAATTCAGTACAAATCTGCAACCGTACCAAAACAGCCCAGAAAGCGTTCCTCACGCGAGAAAAATGGGTAATAATTTGAAATAACAGCTGTTGTTTGTTTACATCCGAGAGCAAATTTTGTAAAATAGAAAAATGGAAAGTAGCACTAAAGCGGAGGTGGCCAAAACTCACACAATCATATATTTCATTTTTGCTAAACGATGAGAGAATGAAGAGAACTAGTCGCTCACGCGTCTGATGCAAAATTAAAGCAAATACTTGAAATAATTTGTATTAATCTTCTTATTTTGAATTAAAAGAAAAGGGATTTTTTAGCATTATTTTAATATCATCTTTTTATTTATGTGCATATGAACGTAATAATTTGTTAATTCAATATTTAGGAATAACGGGAAATGGCGCTATGATGGCGTTTAACAAAAAAGTTTGTCGTACGTGCGATTTCTTTATGACACACCAAACATTGTGCCCTCCCTTCCCATTACTAGAGAGTAAAAGTAAAGTAACCTAATAGTTGCGTTCCTTTTCTCCTAGAAATAGTCAGAAATGGTCCCAACTAGTCCGATTTAGTCCAAAAAGCGTTTCTAAACTCGAAAATGACAGCAGAAATGAGAGAGCAACACTCAGTGAGAGTGACTCTCTTCAGTTCGAAGTACAGTGAAACCCGCTTAAGTTCCCCCCGCTTAAGTAACCAACATTTTTGGACACCGTGAATTTTTTAATATAATCAGAAGAAAATCCCTCTCTTAAGTACCTCCCCGCTTATTTACCCAACCCACCTAAGTACCTCAATTTTTCGTGCCCCATTTACAATTTTACTTATAATTTTCCCCTTTTAAGTGCTTTCCTTTAAATTCCTCAAAATATTTACGTAGTTTCAAATTCAGTAGCAGCGCTACACACCTTCGGTAAAAAAAAATTCTACAAAATCAACGGTAACTTTTAGCCACTTGAAACTTGCACATTATTACACTAAAATTAAATGGGACTGTATACTCAAAAAACACTTCTGACAAAAAAAGTTGGAAATTATGATGATTTTTTTAAGTGTTCTACAAAATCTTAAGCTTAGGTTTATATGGTATTTGTTAGGGAATGGACTGCATTTTAATTGATTGAAAAATTTTAAAAATTAATAAATAAACACAAGTGGCAAACAATATCATTTTGAATTTGGTACAAAATGATATGTCCAACTTTGACTATTTAACCGTTGCACTAAATATTTTTCTCTTTCTTTACTTGTAATGCTATGATTTTGGTTTTAAACTATGTATACTTCATTAAATGTTGTTATTCAACTATTTATGTAAGTTAACAAGAAGATGTAACGACATCAGTAATTATGTTCGCTTAAGTACCCGCATCGAGGTACTTAAGTGGGTTATTTTAAGTACCCAACCCGCCTAAGTACAGTAAAACCCGCTTAAGTACCTCACGAAAAATGTCAGCTGTTTGAGGTACTTAGGCGGGTTGGGTACTTAAAAGAACCCTCTTAAGTACCTCGATGCGGGTACTTAAGCGAACATAATTNAAGTACCTCACGAAAAATGTCAGCTGTTTGAGGTACTTAGGCGGGTTGGGTACTTAAAAGAACCCTCTTAAGTACCTGGATGCGGGTACTTAAGCGAACATAATTCTTGATGTAGTTACATCATCTTGTTAACTTAAATACATAAATAAAATATGAACATTTAATGAAGTATACGTAATTTAAAACCAAGGTCTTAGCATTATTTAAAGAAGTAAACATATAAAGGAAAACTTTATTAAAAAAAAAACAAACAAACAACAAATTCAAAATGATATTGTTTGCTTTTTATTTTCAATTTTTTTATTTTCAAAATGTTTCAATTATAAAAATTCATTCCCTAACACATACCGTAGAAACTAAACTACTTAAGCGGGTTTCACTGTACCTCAAAAAGCTGACATTTTTCGTGAGGTACTTAAGCGGATTTTACTGTAGTCAGATTTAGTCAGAAGAAAAGTGTCAAACTCAACTGAATTTAAACTAACGGAAATTAAAGAATACACGAAAAGTGAGAATAATCTAAGAACTAAAAAAAGTGAATTGAAAATGGAAGGAGGCAAAAAATAATTGATATAGCAAGTGTTTATTGTGGTTATGCTTGTGTGAATGTGTTTTGTACATACATTTCTATTCTTATTCGACGTTGGTTTTGTTGTTGGCATTCGTTGGACTAAAAATTTGGTTCCTTTACTTTTTCCTGTTATTCTCTTTTAGTGAGCGCATTTGGCTTACGCTCTTACATTTTGACACTTTTCAGATTTTAGTCGGAAAAGATAAGGAATGAACCTAATAAAAAGCCACTAACGTAATATTATTGACACCTGAAACTATCCACTTGCATTTGGTTTTACTCAATACCGATTTGAGCCGTCGCACAGTATAATCAATCAAAAAGTGAGTTTTTAATTTTTAGTTAGTTACGGCCTTTGTTGTATTTCAAGACGATGTGAGTTATGCCCTTTCCATACTGTAGGTATGTTTTATTTGACGAGGAATTTAAGCTATTAGCTTATTTTGTATGGAAGACTTAGCCAATATAGTAATGTTGGCTAAACAAGCTAATAGCTCAAATTTCACGTCAAATAAAACACGCCGTATGTTAACGATATGTAAGTATCTTGCTATGTATTTTCTCTACTTTTTACCTTGTAAAGAGTGCTTTCAATTTCTGCTTGCCCTATATTCCGTTTACTCGATGAAGCTGGCCGTGATATAGTCGGCTCCAGACGTGAGCTGCTTGCTTCATGTTTGGCAGGTGTCTGTTGTGGTGTATCTCCTTTGAATTTTTCTACTGTTGCTGATTCGATAGTCGTTGTTGTTTTCGAAACACCGGAGTCCAGTACGGAGCGATCGGTATCTAGTGTAGGGCTTAATGCGCCCCACATACTAAAGCTCAATTTGGCTAGTTTCCACTGCTCAATGAAATAAGGTATTGCCGACTCCCGAACGTTTCCAATAATTTGTCGTGAAATTAGCAAACCTGCCAATTGCTATGGAGAAAAGTAAGGCATTTTAGAATTTCCAATTTCACGGCTTGAGAGGCTTCGTCAACAACCAACCGAATAAAGACGGTATAAGGCTTAAAGGGCTGACTATATTGTGAATAAGCTGTCGTAACTGACTGTCAGAAAATGAACGAAAAGTCTGTCAAATGCATAAGCAACGTAATGTAGACTTTTAGGTGAGTATATTTTACTTACATGTGTTCAGTGTTGCCAATTTTTTTTTATTCTTTACCCAAAATCACCAGAAAAAGTTACCAAGTTCAACAAAAAATTCCCAAAACTATTTTAAACTAAACTAAAATTTGGGAGCACTTTAAAATGTACATTGTCCAGTTATGAACAAAGAACGTAGATAACAAGACGAGACAACGCGAAAGTGAGTAACAGGGGCGTGCCTTCTCTTTTCATCCAATTGAAAAACGTACTAGAGCAAAAGAGAAAGCACGCCCCTGTTACTCACTTTCGCTTTGTTATGACCAATATACACATATGCATATTTATGTCAAAAAGTGGCCGAAAATATCTCAAAAATTCAATGCTTCAAGCAATCCTGAAAGCTTTCGACTCAGACATAGACAAAGGGAAGTCCCCTNGAAAAACGTACTAGAGCAAAAGAGAAAGCACGCCCCTGTTACTCACTTTCGCTTTGTTATGACCAATATACACATATGCATATTTATGTCAAAAAGTGGCCGAAAATATCTCAAAAATTCAATGCTTCAAGCAATCCTGAAAGCTTTCGACTCAGACATAGACAAAGGGAAGTCCCCTATTGAATGCCGTAGCCTCTTGAACGTACATACTAGGGATGTTAATTTTTCGGCTTCCGATCCCGGGATTTTCGGGATGGCGTTGTCACAATCCCGGGATCCCGGGATTTAGGTATCCATTACTTTTCAACAACTTGAATTCTAAAAATTGCTTCTATATTATTTGAGAAGCTCTCCTACCATGAAATAAATAATAATAAATGGGTTTGAAACCTACTTTTATATTTAAAGCGGCGTTTTTATTTTTTATCTCTAACCGCAGGATTTATTTTGAAGGACTTTGTAATTTCAAAGATATGATTAATTCCAAAAATAAAAAAAAAAATCAACGCAATGTAGAACAAAAATATGGGTAACAAATGCAATAGGAAATTACTTTAGAATTTAAAAAATGTTAATTTTTTGGATTCACAAGGGCGAATAGGTAATTTGTAAGCTGACAAAGTTAGAAGAACGAAATTCGAGGCTGTTATCGAGTTTATATAAGCCCTAAACATTTAATTTTAGTAAACATTTAGTTGGTGATGCAGTCATATTAAACTAATCAATATCTTAAAAATGGCGTTCTCCATTTTTTGATATCTCCTTTAGTTTCCGAGATTTGGTAGAAATTTTGATCACATTTTGTCGTATTTCATACAAAGTGGCTGCCAAATTGTGAACAAATGAGGCTTACGACAAAATTTCTCTAAAAAAAATCCTTAATAAACTCAAAACTAATTAACAGTAAACATTAAAAATGAAATAATTTAAGAATTTTGTAAACTAGTAACATTTTCAAAGAATTTGGGGAAAATCTATCTTCGCGTTTTTAAGAAATTGCATTCCAAACTTCAATCGCGATTTCCCACAACCTGCCGAAATTAACATACGACAATCTTTTAACCAGACGACGAATTGCAAAGCTAACGAACTGTCAAGGAAAGGTAGGACCATCCACAACCTTCTGGAAAAGGACTCGGTAGATATAACAATAGCCACTATCAAGCAGTTTGTTGTAGATCACACACGATTATAGTAGCCTAGGAACGCCGAAAAAATGTTCGCTTTGCGAAACTTTCAGGATTACCTGGTATTTCTGTAAAAGGAAACGCTTACGGCCCACTTCCTAATGTGGAACCAGAACTTGTTTTGACCTATGTTACATTTAGGACTGAATCCAAAAAGTTACCAAGGTGAAAAATAAGTTACCAAATTACCAAATATGATAAACAAACAAAAAAAATACCAATTTCGGAAAAAAATTCTCAAAGCGGCAACACTGCATGTGTTACATATGTACATACATACATACATACGAGTACAAACAGCTGATTCCGTACGGAAGCTGCGACCAGTATAGCTCCTTCCTTAAGGAAATGACGTTTAAAGAAACTTGACGAAGCTTGATTTTAAGTACATTATAGTTTCCGAATAGGATTTATGTGTATTCGCACGTTTGCATACGCTTGCTTATTCATATTATAGTCAGCCCTTTACATGTGTTGCCACATTTTATTATTTTTTACCCAAAATCACCAGATAAAGGTACCAAATTCCACAAAAAATTACCAAACTTATTTAAAACTAAACTAAAATTTCCGAGCACTTTAAACTCCACATTTGTTCAGTTATGACTAATGTGACCAACCGTACTTCTTTTGGAAGTACAGTACTTCTTTTTTCGCTATTGTACTTCGTACTTCGAAGTACAGTCAAATGTTCTTCTTTGCGATATTTTGTACTTCTCCGATCTTTTGGATGATCGTCACATGGCCTGGGCGATAAATTCTTTCAAACCATTAACAATTTCGCGTTTAAACCTACTTAATAAGGCTTAGCTACCGCTCACTTCGTGACAGAACTGTCGCGGCGGAGTGGTGGTCGTCTGCACTCAGTGCAGAGTCAATAGGAGCACTCCACAAGGTGGTGTTCCCTCTCCCCTGCTCTAGATTGCGGTTGTAAACCACCTTCTAGAGGAACTGGGAAAAGTGGGCTGTCGGGTGATCGCCTATGTAGACGATGGGGAACTTTAGGTTAAAGTACGATTTCTGTACACCCTTTTTGATCTGACTCAAGGTTACCTGAACCAGGTAACTAGGTGGGCAATCCACGGCGGCTTGAGGAAAGGGTAGGAAAGGGGTCGGTTACCTTGTACTTCTGTAGGGGAGCTATCGGTAAATGGTGGGGTCTCTCGCCGAAATTAATTCATTAGCTCTCGGAAACCAGATTTAAGCCTATATTGTTTCAAGGAGCCCTTGTCTGGTGGTACTCACTAGAGAAGGCTACACTTGTAAAACAGGAATTAGCGGAGCATTAGGAACCTACACTGGCGCTTAACACAAATGTTGAGCTCGGCGTCTGAGGATATTGCAGACAGAATTGTCGCAGCACGAGCTGCTATTAGGCTCAGGTAAACCAGAAAGAAAACTTTTCTCTGCTACAGCAAATGTTTTCATAGGGAACTTTAAAACACGTTACCTCTCAAGAGCTAGTGACGGGTGTTCTGACAGGCCATTGTGCAGTTGGTATTCATGCGGTGAGACTAAGAATTTCGACTGATCATTTTATGTCAGCTGTCAAGAGGAAGATGAAGTGAATCCCCACACTTTCTTTTAGACTGTCCAACCTTCGCGAGACTAAGATGGAAGCATTTTTGCTCGCAATTCGGAACAAACCAGTGTTTAGCTCTTCGAAAATTCATAATCAACTCGCGGCGTTAACTTAATCCAACCTAGCCTGTACTTCTTTGAGCTATGAAATAGTTGGTCACATTAGTTATGACCAAAGAACGTAGATAACAAGAAGGGACAACTCGTTATAATTGTGGAGAAAGTGAGTAACAGGAGCGTGGTTCTGGAAAAGGACTCGATAGATATATCAATAGGCACTATCAAACAGTTTGTTGTAAATCACACAATTATAGTAACCTAGGAACGCTTAAGAACTGTTCGCCTTGCGAAACTTTCAGGATTACCTGGTATTTCTGTTAAAGGAAACGCTTACGGCCCACTTCCTAATGTGGAAGCAGAACTTGTTTTTACCTATGTTACATGTAGGACTGAATCAAAAAAGTTACCAAGTTGAAAAATAAGTTACCAAGATAAACAAAGAAAAAAATTACCAAATTCGGTAAAAAATACCAAAGCGTCAACACTGCATGTGTTACATATGTACATACATACATACGAGTACAAACAGCTGATTCCGTACGGAATGTGCGACCAGTATCGCTCTTTCCTTACGCAAATGACGTTTGACGAAACTTGATGTTAAGTACGTTATAGTTTCAGAATAGGATTTATGTGTATTCGCACGTTTGCCTACGCTTGCTTATTTATATTATAGTCAGCCCTTAAGGGTTAAAAGGGCTATTCAGTGGTGGATTTGCAGTCTTGCCGCCCTAAGCCCTATAGTACCAGACGCCCATTTCTCAGCTGTCATTTATTAAGTACTATATATGTACATATGAATCTATTTTTTTGCCGACTTTTATCGGAATATATAATTAATAAATAACACCGACACCTGTATTGCTTATTGGAATTCTGCTAGGATGGCTTTGTTATACCTTGTCGTTGAACAAGGGACCATAGCATTGCTTTTGACTGTTATTCCACATAAATACGTCAAAATGTATGTGAAATGCAATTGCATCATTACCATTCTCATCGCAGCATAGACAGACGGAAGCGTTGATCCGGATGATCTCGTTAATTCGGAATTAACACCGGAATTAAATGCAGTTGATCCGAAATAATTCCTTCAGCTCATCCTAAAAATTAATGCGGATCAGATGAATTTCCGATGACAATGACCATTGTACAAGTAAGAAAACAAACTAAGCTAGAGACACGAATTCCTTTACGATACGATACCATATCCATATTTTTGCCATTCGATCAACAAAATCTCCGAAAAATAGCATGCGCCCCAACCAACACGAAACATCTAAGCTCTGATCCAATACTTTTCGTGTGCAACAGTGTTGCCACAAAAAAATTACCAAATTCCTCAAAAACAAATGAAAAATCCTCAAAATCCGAACATATTACTCAAAATTTTCTTATTACAGATATGAGTATTGTGTACTGCATACTACTTACAGGCATTTAGTATAAAAATTAATTACTTTCTCCAATTCATTCGGTGCGGCTAAAACAAAGTAGCACCGTTATTTTTTATGCCTTGGTTTATATATAATGGCCCGTAGTCATAGTCAAAATAAAGTCGACTTTAAAGTTAGTTGCAGCTTTTTTGACAGATATTCCATTGAAAATTATGTCAAAAAGCTGCAACTAACTTTAAAGTCGACTTTATTTTGACTATGACTACGGGCCATTATATATAAACCAAGGCATAAAAAATAACGGTGCTACTTTGTTTTAGCCGCACCGAATGAATTGGAGAAAGTAATTAATTTTTATACTAAATGCCTGTAAGTAGTATGCAGTACACAATACTCATATCTGTAATAAGAAAATTTTGAGTAATATGTTCGGATTTTGAGGATTTTTCATTTGTTTTTGAGGAATTTGGTAATTTTTTTGTGGCAACACTGTTGCACACGAAAAGTATTGGATCAGAGCTTAGATGTTTCGTGTTGGTTGGGGCGCATGCTATTTTTCGGAGATTTTGTTGATCGAATGGCAAAAATATGGATATGGTATCGTATCGTAAAGGAATTCGTGTCTCTAGCTTAGTTTGTTTTCTTACTTGTACAATGGTCATTGTCATCGGAAATTCATCTGATCCGCATTAATTTTTAGGATGAGCTGAAGGAATTATTTCGGATCAACTGCATTTAATTCCGGTGTTAATTCCGAATTAACGAGATCATCCGGATCAACGCTTCCGTCTGTCTATGCTGCGATGAGAATGGTAATGATGCAATTGCATTTCACATACATTTTGACGTATTTATGTGGAATAACAGTCAAAAGCAATGCTATGGTCCCTTGTTCAACGACAAGGTATAACAAAGCCATCCTAGCAGAATTCCAATAAGCAATACAGGTGTCGGTGTTATTTATTAATTATATATTCCGATAAAAGTCGGCAAAAAAATAGATTCATATGTACATATATAGTACTTAATAAATGACAGCTGAGAAATGGGCGTCTGGTACTATAGGGCTTAGGGCGGCAAGACTGCAAATCCACCACTGAATAGCCCTTTTAACCCTTAAGGGCTGACTATAATATAAATAAGCAAGCGTAGGCAAACGTGCGAATACACATAAATCCTATTCTGAAACTATAACGTACTTAACATCAAGTTTCGTCAAACGTCATTTGCGTAAGGAAAGAGCGATACTGGTCGCACATTCCGTACGGAATCAGCTGTTTGTACTCGTATGTATGTATGTACATATGTAACACATGCAGTGTTGACGCTTTGGTATTTTTTACCGAATTTGGTAATTTTTTTCTTTGTTTATCTTGGTAACTTATTTTTCAACTTGGTAACTTTTTTGATTCAGTCCTACATGTAACATAGGTAAAAACAAGTTCTGCTTCCACATTAGGAAGTGGGCCGTAAGCGTTTCCTTTAACAGAAATACCAGGTAATCCTGAAAGTTTCGCAAGGCGAACAGTTCTTAAGCGTTCCTAGGTTACTATAATTGTGTGATTTACAACAAACTGTTTGATAGTGCCTATTGATATATCTATCGAGTCCTTTTCCAGAACCACGCTCCTGTTACTCACTTTCTCCACAATTATAACGAGTTGTCCCTTCTTGTTATCTACGTTCTTTGGTCATAACTAATGTGACCAACTATTTCAT
>NW_016157164.1:310855-317540 GCF_001687245.7 Rhagoletis zephyria | reverse complement strand
GCTTAAGGGTTGCAAATACATAAAATTCTGCTTTAAGAACCAGTGGTACATGATGTTTATCAGTAGGCGAGAGTGGGGAAACACATTGGGAAACAGAAAATTTGATGTTATCACTAACAAAAACAAGATCAAGAATTCTGCCAAGATTATTAACAAAGTTGTTAATTTGGACTAACCCATTACTTAAAATGTTATCAATAACATATGATTCAAGAGAGGTAGTTATATTATTTGGAATAAGACCAAAATTTGAAAAATTGTTAGACCACATAACTTCTGGGAGATTAAAATCCCCAAAAATGCAAATTTGGTTATCAGCGAGCTTGTTTTGGACTAGGGACACGATATTGTCTGTGTGCGCTTTGTATAAATCGAAATTACTACGTGGCGGGATGTACGAGGCTAACAGGTATAAGCTACCAAATCCAGATGAACCTTGTACACAAACGCACAGTTGATCCAGAATAAGGTCTTCATTTTTGAGCGTAACTAGATACGCTTGCAGATTACGGCGAACAGCAATCAAAACACCTCCTCCCAGTGAGCAACCCGTTCTCTCAATGTCCCGATCTTTACGAAAGACGTCATATAAGTTGGAGTCGAAGTATTCATCATCATAGAAGTTATGATTGAGCCATGTCTCAACGAATATAAAGATATCATAATCCAAATGACCGCTTGTAGTAGATATAACACTCGATTTGGAACGAATGCCACCCATGTTTTGGCAATAAATCTTTAAAGCGTTAAAAAGTGGCTTGGCTTTAGCTATAACTGCTTGTTCGGTTGGCCCTCGACGCGAAAAATTTTGAAAGGGCGAACCTTTACATCCGCAGGCCAAAGCGTAGGACTCAGAACTTTGTCAAAAAGGGATGCAGTTACACCAAGTTTAAAATTAATCTTTTTCAATGAATTAGTATCCGCATCTTTTTTTACAAGTTTATAACAGACCAAATGAATGCGATCTATATTGGCATTTTTCGAGACGTAAGCGACGATTTTATCCTCAGTGACTGCAGGTGTAAAAGAGGCAATATGAAGCCATTTTTTTGAAGGGACAACATCAAGCTCGGTACTATTACTTAGGCCGATCACGACATCTGCAACTTTTTGATTTTTGGGCTTCTTATTTCTGGCAATAGACCACTGTGCTTCAGGGTGTATGAAAGCAGCGCTACATGGTGCAGAGATTGACGCAGGCAGAGCAGCACCACTAGGCTGCATTGTAGAAGCGCTGGAGTGCGAAACATAATTCACCCTCGGTGCAATGTTTTCAATAGCAGCAGCAGCAGTATATGACAGTGAGCGGGTATCAAAACTACTGCAGGTTTGTGAGGTGAATTCTCCGGAAGGCAAGACAGGCGAATCAGCATGCATAGCAGATGACGGAACAGTATTTAAAATATTAGCAGATGAGAGTGAGAGAGTACCAGAAGCATTGCAGGCTTGTGAGGTGACATCAACAGAAGGCAAGTCAAGCGAATCAGCGCGCAAGGCAGATGACGGAACTTTATTTACACTGGGAGCAGCGGCGGAAGAGAGTGAGGTATCAGAGACACTGCAGGTTTGTGAAGTAACATCGGCAGCAAACACAGAAGGCGAAATATCATGTAAAGTAGCAGGCAAAGCACGAGATCCAGCAGTGAATGTAGAAATAGCATCCGAAACAGAATTTAAAGCAGTGTTGTTGTGGGCCGGGATGCTAGTGTTTTGGCGAAGGCATTTAACTTCAGCCGTTAATAAAGAAATTGCCGATGACAACTCATCATACCGAATTTTGCTCTGTAATGATTGAAGCTCCGTTTTCAGTCATTCTGTTTCTTTGATTAAGCGTTGTTTATCATCGCGCCGTGCGCAGACCAATGAGATGACACGAGCGTTCTCTGCTCTAAGAGCAGCAATCTCTTTTAAGATCGTTTTCGTGGATGATTGTTGCTTTTTAACACTGTCGATTTCCTTATGACCGCTATCTATTTCGGATTGCTGGGCCGAAGTAGTTGATTTTGGCAATGTTTGGTGTAGTGAGCTACCGGTGATGCTGTGTTCAACGCCACTTTGCTTTGATAAAGAAGCCGAAACAGAAGAGCAATGAGAAGCCGTATTCTCTTCTAGATTTCTATAGTAACGTCGAGCGGCAGCACAGACATCGCAAAAGAACGGCTTATCGGAGCTTGCCAAAAACTCAGCATCAGCCGGCAAAATATTAACACATTTAAAATGAAAAAAATCATTGCAATTTGCGCATTTCACTTTATCTTGTGAGCGTTCCACTTTTTGGCCGCAAACACACGGCATAATTATATATTATTTAAACAAGAGTCACTGTCTCACCATTTATTCGAATGGCACACAAATAATAAAAATTACTGAAGAGCAAGCTAAACACACGTCCGCACAGTACGAAGCTCCCTGTATGAGTACCATTACGGCAATGAGCAGAGGGCCCTTTACGAGCTCACAATAAACTGCCCGGGACCCAGACGTAGTTGCTTCGAGGAAATAGCGAGGGCAGTTCTGCCTCGACCGACCCTTGCATCACTTCTACCCTTGGTTTGAAGCAAGCATTTCGTGGTTCCAGGGGTCTGTGTGGATGATCGGAATTGGACAATGCCACACCAGTACCGTGCCATACTAAGACTCGAAGAGGCATTGGGACAGCCATTGGTTCTGTCACCACAGGTTTCCTTCTCTTGCAACGTTTGCAAGCAGATTTGGGTGTCGGTGCATCCATCAAGGTCCCACTGGCTTTTGAGGTAACCTCCCTAGACCTGGGCCGCTTACGGAATGCAGCGATAGGAGAAGTTCGGTCAACCACAAAACAGGGTTTCCCCTGCTTGCGATTCGCCCCCCGATACTCCCTCTTCCGGGCTGTGGAAAGAGGACCAACTCCGTCAGTGGAGGGTGGTTGGCAGCGAACTGCTTCTCAACCTACATCACCTGCAAGATATTGGTAAAATATTCCGACTCTAAAAAGGATTGGCTTTTTCTCCCTTCTCTCCTCCAGGATGCGCTCCTGGTCTATGACATTGGGGACTTTAGCAATAGTTGGGGCCGCAAATGTGTATGATTTCCCACAGATACTACTAAAGTAGTTTAAAGGGTTAACTAAATACAAGTTGTTAATAAATTTGAAGATATGCGTTTAACAAAACTTGTTTAATTTTCTCTGAAATCCTAATAACATGGACACTAGTGCAAACGACTTCGGTCTTGTTTCCTAGGTGTTATTAAAATTGGATCTTTTCTTAGCATATCTAAATATGTATTTTTTTTTAATATATTTTACATCGTTCTTGCATATTTTTTGCATATATTTTGCATACATTTTGCATATTCAATTTGCATGTCGTTTGCGGGAATTGTGAACAAAAATCAAATTTTTTTAATTTTCTGGCCGCCATGTTGACGTTTGATCACACCTCTTACGTTGTGTATGGTACAAACGCCTCAATTGCAACGGAATTTTCACCGAATGAGGACGCAAGTGAGAAAAATCGAAGAAAACCAAACTCTTTTACATTGTGAACCGGAGGAAAACTTTCTTTGCTTGAACGAGTCATGTTTGCATGGTGAATGGCGAAATGGGAAAAGTAGGTTTGAAGAATGTTTGACAAGCCACTTGTGTGGTGTATTTCGCTTTTTATAAAAGTTGGGAAAGCCTTTTGTTCAAAAATTTGCAGAGCGTTTTAACAACTCTGTTGTGCAAAACATGGTTGCATTTGCTGTCCGCAAATATATCGAGAGAAAATTCCTCACAATAAAAATCCTAAAAAAATACTCAAGTGCACCCGAAATTCCTCACGTTTTGAGGAATTACTCACAAAGTGGTCCCACTGGTGTACAATCCTGTAAAAATGTCAAACAGCAAAATTACTCTCAGATGTGAGTCTAAAAAGTGAATAACAACAAAAAATACGGGAACAAAAAAAGCATTTTTCCTGTAAAAAGGTCAACCAGTGATCGCTTGACACTTTTCCAGATTTTGCCAGAAGAAAAAGTTCGGGTAAAATCTTGCAACTTCATTCTCTACTCAACTCTCCAAAAATCGCTCTCATTTATAGGATTTCAGAGGAATTTGGAGTACGGGATAATTTTTACTGTAACTTCCTGCAAGTTCGTGTAAAAACATGTAAAATCATGGAGTACTGGATCAGAGCTCTAGTTGCATGCGCCCCATACAGCCAGATTTGGCTGATTACACATTGCATATGTTGCTTTGTCATGGTGTACACTTTCAGGCCCACTCACGGTTGCCAACCGTCTCGTTTTCGGCAAACAGCAAAGAACAAAATTTTGACATCTCGTAAAAAAATGTGAACTCTTTAAATATTTACATTTTACATATTCTATTTACTAATCGACACTATACGCCATATAGTGAAAGCAAAATTTGTAATTGTGTCCCGGTTAAAATGATTGAAGTACATAGTATGTTCGAAATTCCAAAAAATCAACACGATTTTTTACTAACTTCAAACTGGAACCTTCTTATATTAGAAAGCCAACTTGAGTTTCCCTGAGTTTTGCGCGAAGTTAAGATATTTGTTTATGTTTTTTGTTGTAGTATGAACAATATTTTTATAAAAAATCCACGTGTAAGTAAATTAGTGCGGCACTGTACTTACTTATATATATATGTATAGTATATATAGAGAAATTTATAATTTGGTGTGATTTTTTTACATATTGTGTATGTAATTTTACCTACTCTATTAAGTTTGTTTTTCATATTTTCGGGCTAGTTTCGGGGAAATGAGCGTAAGTACGAAATGGCCAAGAGAGGCAATGGCATAACGGTGCCCAGCGGCGCACTGCTAAATGGGGTCCGTCCACAATATGCATTGCGTAATTCATACAAATAAAAGATTAAAACACCGCTGACCCAATTTAAAATTGTAATGCTTATCGTAGGCAGTCTACTTACAATGCACATTACAATTTACAAACGAAGACGTATTGTAATGAACGCCCGAAGGGTATTCGGTCACATCATACTTTCCGATTACAAACAAAACCAGTATGTAACAGTGATGAAATTGATGGTACAATTGTACTTTTTTGATACATTTTGGATCCCAAAAGTACATTGGTACTACATCGACATTTTTGATACAGTTTTGTCAAAATACAGCATTACGACAAATTATGTAGAAATACGACTTGTGAATAAAAATGCAGTCATCTTTTTCCTACTTTCCTAAAAATGAAAGACTTTTTAAAATCATCAAAAAGTTGGGGCTATAATATAAGCAACTGTTTCTTTGTGTTACTCGCACTTAATAAACATACTTGTATGGTTTTGTTGATTAACTTGAATTATTGATTATAATGGAAATTTAGGGGTTTCATGGCCTTTTTAAACTATGCATATGTACAAGTACATATAACGCTACCCATCCAAGTCCACGGACGAAATTTTTCCAGATTTTTGGTGCAGTACACACTGGCCGAACCAAAAAAAAGGTATTTAATATTAACGAGTAAGGCTTAATATTTCCGGAAAGTCACCATTTTTTTTTATACAAAAAACACTAAAAATAAGATAATAACCAATGCTTCAGGGGTTTCAATGATTTCCTTGATTTTATATTTTCGTGAAATTAGACTTTTAGAAAAAAAAGTGAAATATTTCCAGAAGGTCACTTTTAGGTGGAAAAGGATTTTTTATTTAATTCGCTTGTTTCTCCAAAAGCGTTCAAATGGCATATATGGGAAGTTGTTGCTGAAGAAAGATTAAACAAAAAACCTGCCTCCCAAGAAAAACGTCACGTCTTGAAGAAGGCGCATAAAACCTCCAACATTGGCTTATCTGATAAATGAGTTTAAAAGTGATATGCAAATGTTATATTCTGGAAAATATTTTACAAAAATGCAAAAATAAGAACAAAAATTAATTTTAATTAAAAGTATGAAAGCATTTTCGTATTCGCACCAGTAAACGATTTTAGAGGATAGGATTACACTAAGTAACAAAAAAAAAAAATTTCTCAGTCCTTGGGATGTAATTGTTATTTCCTAGTCTGTTATTCCTTAAAAGTATGGAAACCACCTAATATTCCTCGGAAACTTTGCTTTTGTGACCAGGACAATGTGATTCATTAAAATATGCTAAAATTATGAGAAAAACGTGTTTGAGTCTTTCACTACAGAGAAAATCATACAGAACAGCACATATAAATCAAAACTAAATTTTATTAAAACTTCAGAAAACCAAAAACATAAAAGTAAATCAGAAGCGGGTGGTTTTTCGACATTTGCGTTTAAACTGCGAGTCACTTTCTCTAATCAATCCCCAAATGTAATCTCCCATCATGTTCTCATTGTATTGTCCTTGGTATCGCCGCTCAAATTCCATTATATCCTGATGGAAGCGCTCGCCTTGCTCCTCTGAATATGCTCCCATGTTCTCCTTGAATTTGTCAAGATGTGCATCCAGCAGCCCATTTTGCCGTAGTTCTCCACCAGACTTTCGACCAGCTCCACGTAGTTTGCGGCTTTGTGATTGCCTAGGAATCCCTGTACCACTGACATAAAACTCATCCAAGCAGCTTTCTCAACACGAGTGAGCTTCTTGGGGAATTCCTCAGACTCGAAGATTTTCTTTATTTGTGGTCCAACGAAGATACCGGCTGTAACTTTCGCCTCAGAGAGCTTAGGGAACAAGTCTTGTAGGTACTTGAACGCT
>NW_016157164.1:273467-310845 GCF_001687245.7 Rhagoletis zephyria | reverse complement strand
TATGTAAACGACGCTAACCACAAAGCGGCCATGCCGATGGCAAAGTAATCTGGGCTGTAATCCATTCATTCCGATATACCGCATTCGAAGTTTTGAAGGAGTATTCGATTACGTAATGTGCATTTGCGCCGCTGGGTGATGTTGTCGTTTCTTCTCTCTTCCTCTCTCTCTATCAACAGCACGTAACGTACGGAAGGGCTCTAAACGGGAGTTGGGCACCGCCTTGCTCGCGGGAAAAGCTCTTTTAAGCTTTCTATATATGTTGTATAGACGCGAGCAGAGTAAAAGCTCTCTCTATCCGTCGCTGCTCTAAAAGCGCAGTTACCCACGGACGTAAAAACGGAGAACGTGTCAGCTGATACGATCTATCTTATGGGATCTGCGCGTTAACAAAAACTCACCACCGCATGACCGTGACGTAGACGTTGCTTCTCTCTCTTTCTATCAACAGCATACTTGATATCTTTCTACGTACTTCTACGCTACGCTACGTACACGTTCGTGGGTAATCGCGCTCTAAACGTCTAATCGCACAAAATTATAAATTTAAGATTTGAGTGGCATCAAACACAATAACGTTAAACTAATGGTTCACTTGATATATTTTCACTTATAAATGAAAGAAAAACATATAAATATGCACATAAGTATTCATTCTGGCTGTTTTTTCACAAAACTCGCCCGGAAAATAGGCCGACTTCGGGCTAGTAAGAAGCAAATATTACTCGCCCAAAGTGGCTCACCACCTCCCGAGAGCCAACCAAAGAAACACAAGTTGGGCACGTTCGGGCACCTGAGAGCGAGCAAAAGAACATACTTATTGTGCGTCCCGGTTTAAAGAATGCAAAGTTGGCAATCCTGGCCCGACTGCTTTTTATTTAAAGATTTTTGGTGACGAAAATTTAGCTAAGCAATAGTCAGAATTCCACTGCAGAACCTTTATATCGTATCGAATCATAAATCTACATTACAACGTTAATGTAATTAACAAAACATTGTACATTACATTAACAATAAATGTCTTTTATTTAATTCTTTTTTATGTACTTAAGAAAAAGTACATATGGGCATTTCGAATCTGGCGTGGCATGACGAAATATTAAAAAATAAATTGAAAACGTCAAAATTTAAAAACCCTGGGAATTGGGAAACACTATTTGTATACAAGTTTTTGTAGTAATATTTGATATATTTAAGGTTAATTTTCCAATTTCCAAAATGTAAAAATCTTTTCTGCTTTTTTTATCAGCCGAAGTATCTGACGTGACGTTACGTTACTAAAATTTCCATTGAAAATTTTTGTTAATATTGTTTTTGAACTAATTTTTAACGCAAATAAAACATGAATTTTATGTCGAATATATTTTTTATTTTGACTTCGGCATTAACTAGCGGTTCCATTTTTTGCTAATCTATTAGCGTTTTCTTTTCTCGAAAAAAGGCAGCACTTATTCTGCCCTGTGTTAGCGCTGTCAAATTTTTATGTATGTCCCTTTCACAGGCCGTCGCACAACGCTTCCCATCCATATAAAATGGGGGCAAACATAGAATTATGGACGGATTTAAATGAAAATTCGCTTCTTAGTAAACTTGAGCGCGCTAAATTCAAAAATGCAATTTATTTTTGGATAACTTTCACTGTAAATTCAGTTTGGAGGGCTCATGAATTCATTCAAAACGACTTATGAATTGTTCATATATAAAACGAATGAATGATTTCGGCTTAAAATTTTTTTGAATTTGAGTGAATACCTGTTCTGATATATGTGCCGACATTACAACATTCAAACAAAATGAAAATAAATTGAATTGAAATAAATGAAATATGAATATCCAAAAATATTTTTTCTGTGCACAAATGTACAAACATTCATATGTATGTATGTATGTATTCATGGGCGTCGCTACGTGGGGCAGGGGTGGGCTCGAGCCTCCCCCCCTAGACTTTGAAGTTGACCTTATATGTAGGTATACAATCTTCGATTATTACCGCAGCGACCACAAAAATGCAGTTGCCAATACAGCAACTCAGTTGCCATCTGTAAAATCATTTCAGCCAGTGGCCACCCAACTGAAGTTCGGTTGCCATATGCCTAAGTCGGCTCAGCTCGATGTTCTGGTCACATACATAAGTACACATTTTCCTGAGTCTATCTCTTCTTAATCTGGAACTTACAAATATCGGACGAAAGTTATAATACCATTTCATGCTCATGAAAGGTATAGTTTTCAGATTTCAAATCGGTGAAGTAGGTAACAAAATATAAATTTAAACATTTTCTTAACTTCTTCCCAGCGTATCTATTAAAATGTCATTTGCAAAAATTGCATGCATTGCTATGCCATGTCATTCCATCTCAAACTTACTGTTATAGCTACGGTGACCATTCGTCCTGTATTATAGTCCTCTTTTTTGACCAATTGTAATGGCAATTAATTTATTTTACACGGGACGCCAAATGTTCTGTATTTCTCTTAATGTCCTGTATTTGTCCCGTATTCGGGGTTCGGTATCTCGACGCCTTAAAAGCTCATTAAAATGGCATGCCTATGAACAAGTCTGAATGCCTGTGCTTCGAATCGAGGAACACATACAGTGACCAACATATAAATTAAGATTCTTCATTTTAGTAAGGTTTTTCTTTTGTTTATTTAATGTTTATTCTTTTTTTTAAGAAGAGCTCTTTCCTAACAAAAACCATACAAGCCGAAATTTGTGATGTTACTATAAGGATGCTGTTTCAGGGCTAATTCAAAAATCTAAAAAAGTGTTAAGATCTGTTAGCTTTGCAAAATAATTTTTTGTCCCGTATTCGGCTCGCATAAATATGGTCACCGTAGTTATAGCATGTCATTGCTTCTTAGCTCAGCTGTTGTTTGCTGTTGTATTTCTGCAGCATACTTTTAATACAGTTTAATCCTGCCTTGTATGAAAATGTATATAGCAGGGGTGGGCAAGGCCGAGGCCGAAAAGAGCCACATCTAAGTTCTAATTCTACAAAGAGCCACAAAAAAAGAACAAGAAAAACAAAGATTTTGTTTTTAAATAAAATTGATATTAGAAATGATTATTATTATTCTATTGTACGTAAGATAGATATAAAAGAAAATTCAAAAGATCCCTTTGCGGAGATTTTCAACATCTAGTTTTAGGTCAGTTAAAGCCGTTCGTAACAATTATGTTAAATGTTGGATAGTCAATAGGTACGTTCGTTTAAAATCTCCAGTAAAAAATGTCCAACAGCAAAATTCCGGCGAAATGTCATCTTTATCTCACAAGAGAAAAATATCCGAAATAGTACGCGAACAGAAAATTTGCAGAAACTTGCAAATTAGACGAACAGCCGATAGAAGTATTGTTTACATTCAAAAAAATTTAAAACGTAAGAAAACAAATCTCGAAGTCTTATCCTGACACAGTTCACTGACTAAACGTATAATTACTTACTTCTTATAAGTTTAATTAGTCGCATTTTACTATTTTAACTTCCAAACCATCAAATTCAATTTAGGGATTTACGTAAACTCCAACCAGCAGTTTTTGATCAGCTGTTTTCTTGTAGGCAAATTGCTGTTGCGGGACGTATACGGAATGGGTCTTTTTGTTTAAATTTTGACACAAAATTTACATTTTATTTTGTTGTTTTAAATAAATGTGGTTATAGTTTTTATTAATAAAATTATGCTTTATTATTAGTCAAACTCACAACTTCAATATTCTTTAAAAATTAAGGCAGGACTAAGTACATTTTAGCTCACAGGTTATCTTTTAAGTACATAAGCCTCTACGGCGTTTGTTAAGGCTTTACGTTACTCCCAAATAGATTAGGTTTCTAGGGTTAAGAAAGCTTTAGTTTGAAAGTGTGATATTCAATGCTTTTCACCATAAACGGCGCCAATTTTTTAATGATTATTGCGTTGCAGATTAAGACTAATACCAGATATTGGGAAAGGTTGGACTATACCTTAAAGATGACGGTTTTCTCATGGCCCACTGCACGAAGCTTAGAGTAGAGTAATGTATTTTAAGAACTTAAAAATTATCCTGGGTTATCAGGTGTCTAGCAATACAAGATAAATTGTTGTATTTCACGAAGTTCTTTAAATAAATTTTGAGCTAAGTACTCACCCGTATTTCGAGGTTACTACTAGTTTTAATAAATTGTTAGTTTAATTTCCTATAAAATTTACCTTTAGGTTTATGCATTTCAAGAATACATAGAAAATTTGCTTTAGAGAATCAATGTGAAATAATTGCAGAAACGATCAACCGGTTTGATGAGCAACCGAGACGTCCGCTTTTTAAATAATTTTTGTAAAACAAATTGGCAAGTACATATCGTCCCCCGCATGCCTGAAACATGAATGTGTAAAGATGAAAATTTTGGGATTTTTTTATATGTCAATATAATTCATGAAGCCCACTAATAGGTATGTACATATAGTTCATTCTATTTTCAAAAGTGAGGTGTCAAATGACAGGGCTTGGCCTGTAGATGTGCAATAAAGATTTATTTTTTTAACGGGTTGCCACCTGTTACAAATTTGATTAAAATTATTTAATAAGTTAACTGAATTTGAGATTACAATATGGGTATCAATTGAAATGGTTTTGAAAATGTTTTACTTCTTATACCATGTCCCCACCGGAGCTAACCACGNCGGCGCCAATTTTTTAATGATTATTGCGTTGCAGATTAAGACTAATACCAGATATTGGGAAAGGTTGGACTATACCTTAAAGATGACGGTTTTCTCATGGCCCACTGCACGAAGCTTAGAGTAGAGTAATGTATTTTAAGAACTTAAAAATTATCCTGGGTTATCAGGTGTCTAGCAATACAAGATAAATTGTTGTATTTCACGAAGTTCTTTAAATAAATTTTGAGCTAAGTACTCACCCGTATTTCGAGGTTACTACTAGTTTTAATAAATTGTTAGTTTAATTTCCTATAAAATTTACCTTTAGGTTTATGCATTTCAAGAATACATCGAAAATTTGCTTTAGAGAATCAATGTGAAATAATTGCAGAAACGATCAACCGGTTTGATGAGCAACCGAGACGTCCGCTTTTTAAATAATTTTTGTAAAACAAATTGGCAAGTACATATCGTCCCCCGCATGCCTGAAACATGAATGTGTAAAGATGAAAATTTTGGGATTTTTTTATATGTCAATATAATTCATGAAGCCCACTAATAGGTATGTACATATAGTTCATTCTATTTTCAAAAGTGAGGTGTCAAATGACAGGGCTTGGCCTGTAGATGTGCAATAAAGATTTATTTTTTTAACGGGTTGCCACCTGTTACAAATTTGATTAAAATTATTTAATAAGTTAACTGAATTTGAGATTACAATATGGGTATCAATTGAAATGGTTTTGAAAATGTTTTACTTCTTATACCATGTCCCCACCGGAGCTAACCACGTAGTTATGACTAATGAGTTGGTTATCCCGATAACCCACTTGATTTAGCGTAGTTTCGCCATATAAAAATGACAGTACTTAACCATTTCACTGAGATGGTTAAAAGCTAACCAACTCGAAACCACGTCGAAAGTCTGATACAACCCTGTGTTTTTCCACCATCTGTGGGTCATTAGCGTTAAAATGTAAAAAATTCATTCCCTATTAGTGTTTGGACTTAACTAAGATAAGATCAAATTTACTCCGGTTTTGAAAATTTTTAAATCTACTCCTCTTCTCCGCTTGACTTCAAAACTATTCCGTTTTTTTTTTCATTCATGTTATGCCCCTCTTGGGGCGGTTTTTGAGTGTTCACCACCGGTTTCAGTAAAAAAATTGAAAGTTAGCCAAATTTCACTGTTAAAAAGTTATTCTTTCATAGCAATGCGCCAATAAAGTAACTTCGTTATTTTTTGATGTATGGCTGTCGAAATTGGCGGATGCAGAACGATACTTAAGTAGAAGAATTAAATTTATATAAAGTAGAAAAGGTTTAGATCCTATTGCTCTTTAAAAAATTAAGTGTTAGATACCTTCTACTTTATAGAAAATGCTAAAAATTACCTAAATATGTAACATATTATCCTTACATTGCCTCGCGTTCTTATTTTTGCATGAATAGAAAATATTTAAGTCAAAAAATTAATGTCAGAAACGAAAATAATAAAATCAATCTAGTACGGAAAATTTGTTTTGCTCCGAACGCTGTTCTCTATATTTGAACTGTTTTATAAACCTCAAACCGCAGTGTGGACAGCAATAGTTAGTGATGTGGTTAAGTTCGATTTGAGATGGTTAGCTTTTTGGTGGGGACATGGTATAAACTACAGGTAGAAGGGTTGCCACATGTTCAAAAAATGAAATTCAAAAAAAAACATCTGGCATCCTTGGTGTGTGAAAGCAAAGTTTTCCGTGGTCCACTTTAGTTTCTAAATATCTAAGTTTCTAGTGAAGTAAATACGTCATCACGCAGTATATAACAAATCAAAGTGCCAAAAAACATTACTAATAAAAGATCTGCTGTTCCGGGGACTCATTATCAAATTGAAAAGTAAGTTGGAAAATTGGTGCTCCGGGGCATTTGCCTTCTTCTTGCATCTGCTTTGTTTTTGCTGCTGGCAAATAGTTTCAATTAGAACCCACAAACAACAATCGTGCATTGCCCGCTATACGATTTTTCGAAGTTGGTTTGAGGTCTAAGCTTTTATCATCTAGTTTGTGTCTTGACTAAACAAAGTTGCGACATCTGTGCTCAGTTAGTATTACTTACAACTACGCGTACATTTCGTGCTGCCACCCAGTTTTTTCTCACGAAGTATTTTTGAAGTATTTTGAACATACGAAAGCGAAAGCGTCGTGGCGAGGCTATGGGAAATGAGGCAGAAACTGTAAAAGCTCCACGTATCAGCGAATCATCCCCAAATTTCATCCGTAGTATGGATCAACGCTTCGAGAAGTTAAATGATTTGCTGGCAAAACAAATTAAAGATTCTGAAACCAGAATAATGGAGTTATTTTGCAAAAAGTTTGAGGAGAAATTCGAGGGTTTGAAACGTGACCTAAACGACATAAGTGGAAGAGTCACTCGCCTAGAGACTGCGTTTGATCGCATTGGGCTTCTTGAAGCTGAACTAACCGCCTTGAAACAGAACTTACTCCAGCATGAAAGTCAGGTTGCCGCTTGCGACGTTCGTGTTCACGGTATACCCATGGAAAAATGGTGAAAATCTGCAAAATATTTTCCACCACCTTTGCTTTACGTTGAATCTACAGCCACCACCTCTAAAAAGTATTTTTCGACCACGGAAGCTTCGCGACAGCTCGACAGATCCGGCTATCATCATAAAATTTCAATCGCCAACAGATAGAAATACGCTGTTAAAAACCATTGCGAACTACAGGCGTCTAAACAATAACAAAGGACTTCGATTAGTACATGTGGGTGCGAATTCAGACGCTCCAATTTACGTAAATGCATCCCTGACAAAGTATAATTACGGGCTATTCAAGTCAGCAATTCGTCTTAAAAAAAAAAGAAAGAATATTATCTGTTTTTACCAAGAGAGGTTTGGTTTACATCAAACGATCCTGCAGTGACAGCCCCGAAGTAATAAATAGCCTGCAGATTTTCAAGAACCTTGAGGATACTGGCACTGAAACTGATACTTCCTTTCGAGATGGCTCTGTGAAGGTTCCGATATTGACGTTGTATGTATTTCTGAAACTTGGTATTCCTCTCACCATGTTAATGACCTCGTGAAAGTAAATGGTTACCAACATTTCAGAGCTGATAGAAGTGGTCATGGTGGTGGTGTTGCTATATATGTTAAAAATAGTTTGTCCTGTAGATTGTGTTGTGCTTCTGTCGAATATGTGTTCGTTGATGTGTTTTCGGATAATGATAATAAACTCCTAATCGGCTGTGGATATAGACCAAATCGTCAAGTTAACTACTCTGATTTTATTGAATTTCTTCAACCGCTACTCATAAACTACGACAACATTATTATTGCTGGAGATTTCAACAGTAATTTGCTAGTAGATACCAGTCTAAAACTATGCATGGAATCTCTGGGACTTTTTCCCACAAATACCACAACACCAACACATTTTACTAGCTCTAACAATTCATTGCTAGATATATTTTTCGTGAACGACTTGCAGAAGTTGCTTCACTACAACCAATTATCTGCATCCAATTTCTCAAAGCACGACCTAATATTTCTAACATATGACTTCAAAACGTCCAGCAGTCCAATTTGGTTTACATATCGAGACTTTAAGAACACTGATTATAACTCTCTCTCTGCTGCTGTAGAATCAGTGGAATGGAGCCTGATTCGCACTTTCATATCAGTTGATGATCAGTAGTGCTGCAAAAACATCGATGCTTGAAACTATCGATTTTTCGATGTTTTTGCCAATAATACATCCATAGTATCGATACTATCGTGTTTTCTTGGGAACTATAACTTTTTCTTCAGAGTTGAAATCCTGATCAATTAATAAACACTATTTTGTAACAAATTACTTTTATTATTCTAAAATTATCCATTCATTAATTTAATGTTTAATTTGACTTATATTTAAGGTCACATTGAATATTCCAAATTATTAATTAAGTAAATGAAAAATGAAAAATAAAAAATAATATAAAAATATTCATAAAGCAACAACACTATTAATATGTGTTATAATCAGTGTTGCCGCGCCGTCTCAAGAAAATGTATCACTGACCAAGCCAAAAATGTATCCAAATGTATCCAATTTTCTTTTTTTACATATACATCCCATAATTTGTAAGAAAACCAAACATTTTCATGAAAAAGACATAATTTAATCCATCCTAAGGACTTGGAATACATGTACATAAAATCAAACATTTGTAATTTCAATTTATAAAGTATATTTTTTGTGCATAAGTATTTTGCAAAGTAAGTATAATAAATAGCATGTACACTCTAAAAAGAGCATGTAAAACTACTACTGAAAAGTATCTATTTTTCAACAAGAATCTGTATACGTATNTCAGCCCTTGTGGCGATGTTACGCAGACGATCATATGATCCCTGGTCACGGCACTTTTTCTCTCATTTTTTCCGTTCTTAATCTCTTTGACCAACATTCTGTTACGCAGAGGGTCAAATGACCAGCGTATTTCTTTGGCTCAGTTGTATTTCTTTGGTATATTTTTACTACTTTTTACATTTGTGTTATGAAATGACGAAAAAAATAAGAAACGGTATATGTATGTGTATAAAAACATGTTAAAATCAAACAAAACAAGCATTAATTTTATTAAACATATGTACTACTTTGTATACATTTGCAGCAAAATGATACTATGATGCTACTAAAAGGAGTAATAGTATGAAAAATATTCCATTTCGCTCGTAAAAGGAACAAATACCAAATTGTATTCACAAGCCAACCCTCTTTTGATCAGTGATTCGGTCTCAGCCGGCTGGTCAAATTTGAAACGATTGGTCATGCGGTTCAGTTCTCTCGTGACCAGGGATCATATGATCGTCTGCGTAACATCGCCCCAACAGATAAACTTTCTAATGATGACATATCTTCTAAAAACATCGATAGTTAAAAAGACATCGATGTTTTCAAAAAAATATTAAAACATCGATACTATCGATAGTGCTCCGTTGTTTTTGCAGCTCTAATGATCAGACTAAGTTTCTACATGACCACATAATCAGACTCTTTGATGACTTTGTTCCTGTCAAACACAAAGTGGCGAGATGCAATAATAGGCCATGGTTCAATGCCAGCTTAACCTCTTCGGGGTTAATGTCCACATATGTGGACATAAGTTTTCATAGGCAGATATTTGCTAATTTTTCGTTATTTCTCTCAAATGTTGTCGCAATAGAAAGGGAACATATTCTCTCTTTTTACTACTCTTTCAGTTTCTCTGTTTACGTTTTCAGTCGCGTTTTCAGTACGTTTTGTAAATATGTCGCGCAAGCAAGCTCCTCTATTTGGTAAGTAAAACAACGATAATAAATAATGAATTTATTGAAAAAAAGAAAAGATTATTCAAACAGAAACAAAACTGTATACAAGTGCTGTGAAATAAAAAAAATACTGAAATCGATGGAAATAAGCAGTCAGTAAAGCATGTCCACATTTGTGGATTGTGGGTGTTTGTATGTTAAAAAGTGCAACTTAGCTGTTTCATCCATGTCCACGTATGTGCTCTTTGAGTGATTATGCAAGCAAAAATATACACTTTGTAATCAGTTTTCTTTGAATTATCCCTAACGGTTTTATTTTCGAACCAAACTATAGATATATCCAAAAAACTCAACGACGAAGAAATTGAAAACTTTTTAAATAATAGCGATGCTGAACTATCCGATGAAGAAAATGATAACTACGAAGAAATTCTTCAGCAAGTGCAGAATTCTTTCGAAGATCGCAGTAGTGAGCAATTTGAAGAAAGCGCCATTGTTCACGAGGGGAATGATACTTTTGAAGTCGGTGTAGAGGATGAAAGTGTTGTAGAAACCGCTTCTGCTAATTCTGCATCAGTTAATGCAGCTGCTCAGTCCAGAAATTTGANTACGGTAGACAAACGGGCTCGATTATTTCCATAACCAGCCTTAATTTGCTTTAACTCATGCATTTTCCTCTTTAAAATGAGCATAAGCAGCCGAAAAAATGCACGAAATTTTTGGGAATTAACTCGGATCCGGGGAATTTTCGATGACAACACTGCTAAACACGGCCAGTTGTTGTCTTTTGTACAAGTAAGCAAATGAAGCGGTCGAGTTTCGCGTACGTGGTAGCCGAGTGGTGAGAGTTGCGAGCTACAANTCAACGCTTGGTTTTCTTAGATTTCCAGTTCGGCCTGCTAATGATGATTTACTAATTTTTGATGAAGACACTCCAGAATCTATTTTAGATGTCTTTATGGAATATTTGGGAATGCCCTTTTGGGAAGAGACCGCACAAATTACCAACAGGCTTTCATTTGAAGAATTAAACCATCATTCCTTAAATACTTCAGCAGAAGAGCTTCTTCATTTGACAGGATGTCATATACTAATGGGATGCTTGGGTTATCCTCAATTAACGATGTATTGGGCAAATGAGTTTCGTGTTCCCAAAATTGCTGATAGCATGTCGAGAAACCGATTTTGTGAGCTTCGACGATTTCTGCGATTTTCAGCAGAAAATGATAGCTGCACGCCAGACCGACTTTGGAAAATTAGACCATTCCTTGAACCTATTCTAAAAAAATATAAGACATTGCCAATTCCATATCATACATCACTAGATGAACAGATGATCCCATTTTCGGGACGATGCCTATTTCGCCAGTATATGCCGGCAAAACCAAATCCGCTTGGTCTAAAAAATTTTGTCCTTGCTGCAAGTGACATTTTAGTTTTAAACTTTCATATATATACTGGTAAAGGATCTGTAGATAACTTCGACATGAAACAACTTGGGTTAGGAGGTCCTATAGTAAAGCTCCTCACTAATGTCATACGGCATGAAGGCTGTGTATACACAGATAGATTTTTTACAAGCTTGAAAAGTCTCGAAGTACTGAGAGCAAATAATATATTTCAAACTGGTACAGTTATGAAACACCGCATTGGACCTGTTATAAAAAAAATTAGAGACGACAAACTTTTGAAGAGAGGTGAATGGGATGAACGGGTACGAGAAGATGACCAGGTCACCGCAGTGAAATGGAAGGACAACAAGAGTGTTATTCTTATTTCTTCGTATATTGGAGCTCAGCCAGAAGTTGTATGTCAGCGGTGGTCTAAGGAAAGGTCTTCTAGAATTTCATTACCACAACCAGCCGTTGTCAGCATGTATAATAGGTATATGGGCGGAGTAGATCTTTGCGACCGCTATGTTTCATTGTACCGTTGTTATTTGCGTACTAAAAAGTGGACAGTACGAGCATTTAATCATTTCGTTGACTTAGTCATTGTAAACTGCTGGATAATATATAAAAGGCAGCAAAACAATCAAAAGAAGCGAAAAATGTCACTTCTTGATTATAAGTTATATGTAGGAACAGCATTGGTAGGTTTTTCAAGCAAAGCTAGGGAAGCGTGTGTGTCAAAGCATACAAACTCTGACGTAAGTCCACAGACTAACCATAATTTGGCCGAGTCCTCGAAGCGCAGGAAAGTGACCTTGCCGATGGTTATGGAAATCCGGTTCGATGCATTTGAGCATTTTCCAAAGTTCATTGAATCAAATAATGCGTCAAGATGTCGAAACTCAGGTTGCACTTCAAGAACTCGTACAATGTGTACGAAATGTAATTTGTATCTTTGCGTAAATGGTAACAATTGTTTTTTAAAGTACCACCAAAAAACATAAAAATATATAAGTAGTATCTATATAAAATAATCTTTTACCTCAACTAAGTTCATATTTTACCACACGTAAGCCAATGTTTTTTTTTGTGTACACATGCATATGCATTTTATATATCGATTTCTGTTTTTCCAAATAAAAAAATATATGAATTGCCTTTTTCGGTAAATTATAAAGGCATTATTAATTTTTGGTAAAAATAATAGTAAAATTTAAAACGATAAATACAAAATACTTCGATTTTTCTTTATGCATCACCAACCGTTGTCCACATATGTGGACATTAAAATGCTATCACTTCCCAAAAATAAAAATTTTTTAGAAACAAGTAATTTGGACCATTGTTAGTAAAAAAAAAACCATAAAAAGGTAATTTTCCTTTGCACCTTTGGTTCGGGATCGAAGAGGTTAAAACACCTAATTGACTTGCGCAAGCGAGCTTACTCACGATGGAAGCGATACAAAACTGCAGAAACAGTTAGCCGCTTCAAAGCAGCTCGGCTCACTGTTAATATAGCCATAAGGTCGGCTAAGGCAGCTTTCTACAAAGAAAAGTTTAGCTCTGCTCTAAACACAAGACAAACTTGGAATAAGATTAATGAGATTGGGATTGGTAAATCTAAATTATGCCCCCCCTTCTCTCTCGATGAAAATGTTAATGAAATAAATAAAAGCTTTGTGGGACTGCCGAAATCGGCACGCAATATATGTCTTGACAATTACAGTGTTCGTGTAGATGTTGGTACCAGTCCTTTTGAGTTAGCCTGTGTCGACGATTGTGATGTTGTGCAAGCAATAATTTCTGTGAAGTCTAATGCGGTAGGGTTCGACGGGATTTATGCCAATTTCCTAAAAATCATTCTACCCAAAATCCTGCCGCACGTAACCTATTTGGTCAACTCAATTCTGACGACTTGTATTTTCCCTAAATGCTGGAAAGCTGCCAAGGTGATCCCAGTTCAGAAGCAAAATAGTGATTACTGCCTTTCTTATCTAAAGTCGTTGAGCGTATTTTACATGGGCAAATAATTTCGTATGTGCAAGATAACAAACTCCTGACTGATCATCAGTCCGGTTTTAGGCCAAAGGGATGTTGCACAACGGCACTTTTAGATGTGATAGAAGCCATTCGAGCACGAATTGATGAAAAACAAATTGCTTTCCTAGCGCTTCTTGGCCATTCAAAGGCCTTTGATTCTGTTGACCATGTCTTGCTATGTAAGAAGCTGGAGAACTTATTTTGCTTCTCTAGTCATGCAACCGCTCTCATTAGATCATACCTTGGCGAAAGAACTCAGGCAGTAAGCATTGGCAGCAGAATTTCTGACTTCCTACCTGTAGTAAGTGGCGTCCCACAAGGCTCAATCCTGGGTCCTCTGTTATTTGTTTTGTATATAAATGACTTACCAAAGGTTTTAAAATATTGTAATGTCCACATTTATGCGGATGATGTTCAATTGTATGTATGCTGTCCTTCTGATCGTACTGGTGTGTGTATTAGTAACCTGAATAATGACTTGGCTCATGTAGGTGAATGGGCTTCTGTAAATGGCTTATGCCTAAACCCTAACAAGTCAAAATGTATCGTCATTCATAGAAGGTCATTCAATACAAATAGCCTAGATAATGTTATCTTTGACAACTCAGTTATAGAATATGTTGACACGGTAAAAAATCTTGGTGTAGTCATTAACAAAACTTTGACATGGAAAGATCACATTTTTAGTACGGTAGGAAAAGTGTATGGAATGCTTCGTACACTCTGGTTAACACAGTACTTCACTCCGTTAAACATAATACGGTAGACAAACGGGCTCGATTATTTCCATAACCAGCCTTAATTTGCTTTAACTCATGCATTTTCCTCTTTAAAATGAGCATAAGCAGCCGAAAAAATGCACGAAATTTTTGGGAATTAACTCGGATCCGGGGAATTTTCGATGACAACACTGCTAAACACGGCCAGTTGTTGTCTTTTGTACAAGTAAGCAAATGAAGCGGTCGAGTTTCGCGTACGTGGTAGCCGAGTGGTGAGAGTTGCGAGCTACAAGCCTGTAGCTGCCAGGTTCGATACTCGGCTGGAGCGATTGCGAAAATTTTTTTGTTTTTATTATTTATTTTATATTTTTTTATTTTATTTTATTTATATATTTAATTTTACTTTATTTTATTTTCATTTGCTTTATTTTATATCACATTTCTTATTTTACTATTAGTTAATTTTAATTTTTAGAGATGAATTTTGTTAAAAATTCAACAACAACTAACTGAAATTAACGTAAAAAAAATATAGAACTTATAAAAAAAAGAATGAAAAAGAAATATAAAAGTATACTGCCCGTGGGACTCGAACCCACGACCTTGCGGCTGGTTTATTCGCATTACTGCCGTCTGTAAGGGTAAAATTTTAATTTGCATTTATGCTTATTAATTCTACGACTACTTTTAGCGAAAGCGTACTTAATACCTACGCTGCTTTATGGCTGTGAGATTTATGCAAATTGTGACTATGTGTGAAAAAAGAAGCTAAATGTTGTCTATAACAACATTGCTAGATATGTATATGGGCTAAACAGACTTGACCACGTATCAGCACATGCGGAAGGTTGCTTAATATTTCTTTTGACAACTTGTTAAAGGTTAAAACGCTATCGACTCTACATAAAATAATATACAAATATATCACTGAGCACCCGAAATGTGTAGTTATGCAATATTTTTTTTTCAATTTCCAATGTTTTTCATTTTAAATATTTTTCGTAAAATTTTTTTTAAGTACTATCGCCCAGTTTGTTGACCGAGTTTTAAAACCGTATAAAACTCGATTTATTTAAATTGCGATTTATAATACAACTCGGTTTACAACCCGCATAAAATTTTTCGATTTGTTCACAAACATAATCAGACTTGCGACGCGTCGTAATTCTGTTTTACGACTGAGATTTAAGCTGCTGACAATGAGCTGAATTGTCAGTTTACAACGCGTTTCAATTCGTAAGCATAAAATTTCCAATTTTGCCTTTTCTTTGTGAATTTTGTCTTTTGGTTTCCAAAAATGGAAGCAAATGGTGATTCTAAACAACAAGCTGGTCCGTCAAAGGTCCGCAACCAAAATTACTCTGCGGCTGAGGAGGATTTGTTGTCCGAGCTTGTGCTAAAGCACGAAAGGTGCTGCTAGACAAAAGTACAAATCTGCTAAACAACGAGCAAAAAAAGGAAGCATGGCGAACTATTGAAAAGGGGTTCAATTCGTCACCGTTTTCCAAGGTAAAAATTTTCATTCTCCATTCTGATAGGATTTCCCAGTTTTCTGTGCTTTTATAGACATTTCGTTCAGCCAAGAATCTCCTAAGTAAATTTGAAAATATCAAAGCTGGTCTCCGCAAAGGCTACGCCGCGAATAAACTGTGGCCTCAGATCACCGGCAGCGGCAAGCCTCCACACGATATTGACCAACAACTAAGCGGCAATAAGCAAGAGTTACATGCTGCGATTGCGCTAACAATCGAAGGTCTCGCACCAAATTTCGACGATGACGATGAAGGCCAGTTCGCCACAGCCATATATGTAATACTTCTATATTGCTAGTACATTCAAAGTACATTCCCCAACATAAGAGTGCCGAAATATTAAAAAAAGAAAGAGAGATCCGATAAGAGAATGTACTCAAAATGACAACTTTACTTTTCAAAATTCAGGAGCGGTTTCACAAATTTGTATTTAAAAACAACTCTTATGAAAAATTAACAAAAAATAAAATTTATGTAAATCTATGAGAAGCGCTGCGGCCGTTGCTGGTGGCATAGGATAAAAATACCAATTAGAGAAGGACTTGGCATCAGTTGGCATTTCCAATTGGCGTCAATCAGCATAGAAGGGAATCGAATAACGTGCGTTATTGGATTCGGCCAACATATAAAATACCACACCACTTTATGTGTAAATAAGTTTTGTCTTTGTTAGGAAAATATTCTATCTTCCTATTTTTCAGATTTCCAAATAACGAGGAGTATCGGAGAAATTCGTCATACCGATCCCTAACCGATCCCTAAGTGAAACTTCTTTAGCGGCGGTTGGTTGGGTGGGAGTAAATTGGCAAATTCAGCGGAAACTGCACACGGAAATGGTGCAACGGAAATTATGCAACGGAAATGATGCAACGGAAATGGTACAATGGAAATGGTGGGAGCTGAAACAAGTACTTGTAAACAAGTAAGTATGGTATGAATTTAAATACATACAAAAGAACCCTTTTATCTTTATAGAAGGCTCCATTTTCTTCAGTCATCGAGGTAAGTACTTCTAACACATACGAAATATCGAACTCTAACATCTGAACGTCAATTTTTCATCATCTCCATACGTCTTTGGAACTCACTTCCCACTAGACTAAGGCTATTAAGTAATGCACTGCATTTTAAAAAAGAATTAATCTCTTACTATAGTAATTTATAACTTATTCAAATTAATATTTTTTTTTCTTTCTTCGTCCTGTTTTCTTTTCTTTTCCTTTTATTGTTATTCTTCAAACCTAACTATTAATTTCCCCAAATTTTGCTTACTTTAATATTACATAAATTCTATTCTTAGTTCATAGACTTAGTTATATATCGTCGGCTAAACGCGCAAAAGTGACAAGTCCACTTTTTGAAAATGTTCAGGAGAGACAAAAAACATTTTAAAAAATATTTCTGTAAATATTTATATAAACTATAAATACACAGCTTTGTTATATCCGTGGAGGCTTCAAATTAAACAATTTTTGAAATGAAAAAATCTATCAATACTTATTTATACAGTTTTTAGGGACTTAGCTTATTTTCTGCAAGAGTTTTCAATTTTAGAGTTGGACTTAGCACCTTATTATTTTCTAGCATTTTATTCCTTAATGTTATATAATATGCACTTCATGCCCATAGGTAGCTTCATTTTATTAAATTCATTTTATTAAAGCTTTTTTTTTGGCTGTTAAAAAAAATTTATAAATTAAATGAAAAAATTAAATATAAAAAAATAAATAAAAAATTCAATATAAAAAATTAAATAAAAAATTCCATGTAAAAATTAAATAGAAATTCAATCATGTGGTAAGTCTTCGTAGTATTTGTGATAGTCTTTTGGTAATGTAGTTTTCAAAATTTGTAGATCTTCATACTTTCGTTGCGTTATTCTTCTTCTCTCGTTGTAAAGGGGCGCTAAGTCACACCACTTTAATGAAATTATACTTTTATCAATACGTTGTGGTAGACTGTTCCATTCATGCGAAAATCTTAATTTATAATAAATTTCTCTCTCTGAAGTATACTTTATTGCTCGTATATCTGTCACCTTTGAGTCACCCGTACCGCGGCCAGGACGAATTGTTTTAACATAATTAACTTTCTTAAACGATTTAAAAAATGTATGGTCCAAATAGGTCACATCATACGGTTTCGGTTTTTTCCGTGCATTTTTACATACTGAAACATACTCTGCTGGTACATTAATGTTTCTATTCTTCAAAGCGCGTTCAATACAAGAATGTACACTGTGTGTATGGCCTGTTTCCAGTATTTTTTGCTCAATGCTGATTTTGTTTGTAATTGCTGTGTTAAGCAAAGCGTTTGACAATGAATAGTTACGATTTTGGTAACAGCATCCGTCGCTGTAGAAAATTATGTTAACGGGCTCAATATTCTCTTGTAAATTAGGTAAGACCTTTTGTTCAATGAAGTAAACCCACACACTTGCAAAATCCTCGGAAGTTAATCCGCCCTCGGCCTCGTTCCATAAGAAGCAATAGGCTTCCTTGTTTTTTAGATTGAAGAACACCAAATTATGCACCTGCAATTTAGTACGATAGTAAAAGGAGCTGACATTAGACTTCGGTGCCATGAAAACAGCTTGCAGGTCAACTGTAAACACGAATGGCTGTTCCATTTTATCTCTATTTTTTTTCTCTCTGGCTTCATTTTTTTTTTCTTGGTGCAATATGTAGTTCTCTGGTGAATAATTTTCCACATTATGGCGTCAACAATAATCGCACTGATCTTTTTTGGGTGTGTATAGAGAGAGATTTTTAAATTCAAATGTATTATTAAAAACTGTTGAGGATAGTGGTGGTTTTTCTCGTTCATGACACCAGTTTTTAACGTAGAAATCATAAATCATTGCCTTTGAACGCCATTCTGACAAAAGGTATGTTTTGGTACTTTGAGATCGGCAATAATGTGATTCCGTTGTTGGAAGAGAATCAAAAAACTTATCTAGCTCTTGTCGTTGATCGGATTGTGCACGTACTGTTGTCATTGGTTTTTTGCGTAAAGGCTTTTCCACCCATTTCATGACAGTATTCCTGCCAATATTCAATGTGTTCAAGAAAAGCTTTCGGCACACACGTAAATTGTTATTATTCACTTTCAGGTGATACTGAAGTGACTGACTTCTCTTAGACATAGTTTCTGTGACACGGTGTCGTGGCCGTTTTGGCGAAATTGAGTAAACTAAGCTTTTTACATACAATTTCCTTTCGCCCCAGTTCATTTGCCAAAATTCTTTAAATAAATCGTGCCTTATCGACTCCGTTATTTGTCCGCATTTTTTTATGTACCCACTACCTTTATCCACGCAATCGCATCGTTGTTTGAGAGATCTTGCACTTTTGACTTTTTCATAATTCCAAACCGCACCTTCTTTTCTTTTACCAAAGTATTGTTTACCCCTTTGGCGCAAATTTACATTTTTAACTTCAAACCAGTTCTTGTTTTTTGTTTGCTTTCTTCTTTGACGCTTTTTACTTTTGATAGGAAGCTCATATGAATCTTCAGAACTGCTGTGAATTTCATACGGTACTAATCCAACAACTCCATCGTCACTTTCATTACCAAAATCAGCGTTAGCATCCATGAACTCCTAATTTATTTATAATGTTTATATCTTATTTATAAAAAGTTATTATTGAGTTTGATATATTTACCTCTAAATTGTAAACATTTGCCAAAGACTTGGACTTGTCACTTTTGCACGTTTAGCCGACGATATGCAATTTAAGATTTTAATATCAATCTGTAAGATTTACTTACTTTATTTTATCTTGACTGGCACTGTAAAATAATTTTGTTAAATTGTTGTGCTGGGAAAAAATATCAAATAAATACAAATACAAATACAAATACTTTAGTTAAGGGAATAAAGTAACTGAAATATGTATATTAGGGCGGGTCGAAAATCGAATTTTATCCAAATCCCTTGGTAATAGTTAAAATATATTGTATCTTGAAGTCATCAACAAGCCTGAAAAATATTAGTATTTTATTTTAATTGTAAGAGCCCGCGCATCGACCGCCAATTGAACCACAGCACACTAGTCGAATAAGACCAATTCTTGTTAAAAATTCTGGGTTCAGCAAAAAGGTTTGGTGCATATTGTTAGATAATGAATCCGTTAACGCAAAAGATAAAGTCAAATATCAGCCCTTTAGCTTATCGTCAATCTCAAAGTTATCTTTTTTCAATAAGTTTTTAATTGTTCTCTTTATAATTGCACTGGCCTATAATCAAAAGATGTAAAGAACAGCATTAATATTGCTGGCGTGCATTTAGGTCGCTGGTTCTAAATATTCTAATCATTTTTTAATATTAGCTATAGTTTGCGAATTTTTGCAAATTTAGGAACAATTTCGGTAGTTCTAATNATCAATATGGGTATCAGATAAAAGAAAAAAGGGGACATATTGAGCAAGAAATAAGTGAAAAGTAAAAACATTCCTGAATTAATTTAACAGTCCAGTAATATAAAAGATATGTAATGAGAACAAATCACTGATTGACAATGTATGTGTTTGTAATAAAATAACAAATACGATGTCATAAACCTTTGGCTTGACACAATTATTATTTTAGTTTAACTAAATTTGACTTTACAAACAGGTGGCAACCCGCTTCGTAATATCTTAAAGCTAAAACTCTTTCGTCTGACTCCCATATGGTGATACCTATCTATTTCAATAATCTAATTCCTTTAATTTTTAAACAGGTGGCAACCCTCAGTTATGAAATAAACCCTTTTCATACACATTTGGATTGATACCCATATCTTGGTTCATTTAATTTATTAAAAAATTCTAAGTAAATTTTTTAACAGGTGTTATTCTAATAATAGAAATATTAACAAAAAACCAACAACCACATGATCAAGCGAATTGCAGCGGAATAGCTGCGCTTGATTGTAGTTGGCTTAGCAAAGTGAAATAGTGTGAAATAAGCAACAAGAAATAACAAGGCCAACTTAGCACTTAGGTTCGAATCCTGCTGAAAGAAGTCTGATGAGGAAATGTGGTGATTTCCGAAATAGCTATCACTTCTACCATTTTTTCAAATTATTGTTGCTTTTCCACAATAAGTTTTCACTAAAAACGGCCTCAAGCTCATAAAAATTGTTGAATATAATTGTTATAAGGCCATAAAAATAACAAAAACAAATAACTTAAGGACGAGCACACCTAAAAGTTAAACATTCTAATAATAGAAATATTAACAAAAACCAACAAAACCAACAACCACATGATCAAGTGAATTGCAGCGGAATAGCTGCGCTTGATTGTAGTTGGCTTAGCAAAGTGAAATAGTGGAAAATAAGCAACAAGAATTAACAAGGCAAACTTAGCACAGTGCGTAGGCAACTGGCTGAGTCAGTGGTGATCGTCGGTTCGAATCCTACTGAAAGAAGTCTGATGAGGAAATGTGGTGATTTCCGAAATAGCTATCACTTCTATTATTTTTTCAAATTATTGTTGCTTTTCCACAATAAGTTTTCACAAAAAACGGCCTCAAGCTCATAAAAATTGTTGAATATAGGTGGCAACCCTTTAAGAATAATAAACCCCTATTGTCTACAGGTTAAGATTTTTAATCTGACACTTCATTTTTGAAAATAGAACGAATCGTGCAGATCTGATGGCACTGACAAAATTGAAAAAATTATTTTATGTATTACCAAAAAAAATTACTTCAAAAAGTGCAAAAAATTAGCAGGTTCTTATTTATTCTTTCGAAATCTAAAGACCCGTACTACTTAATAAAATATTAAAGAATAACATATTTTTACATATATATACAATTTACCACTTTTTTTAATTTTGAAAAAAAAAAATATTTTTCTGGAATACCGCAGTGACCCCCGTGTTTAATTTTATTCCAAAATTTTTATTCCGGTAGTTCTCTACTATCTATATGGAAATAAACAAAAAGACAAACCAATATTTTATTTCTAAGAATGTATTTTTGACATTTGTTTCCGTGAAGAGCTTACGCATGGTTATGCTCTTATTAAAATTCTTAGTATAAAATTTGTCGACTTTAGTGGCTTCCTGGCGGCATAAAATTTATTTTATAGGGAAATTTCTGTTTAATTCTTTGTAGTGGATGAATTAATAATAATAATAATAATAAATAATTGGCGCTTACACATATGTTAGTGTTTGGCCGAGCTTCTCCTCCGATTTGTGGCGTGCGCCTTGATGTTGTCACACAAAGCGGAGGGACCTACAGCTTTACGCCGACTCCGAACGGCGATTGTATTTTTATGAGAAGCTGTTTTCATGGCAGAAATGCATCCGGAGGTTTGCCAATGCCTGCCGAGGGACGACCGCTGTTAAGAAAAAACCTTTTTTGAATATTTTTTTGCGATGTTGCTTTGACCAGGGCTTGAACCCAGGTGCTGCGGAGTGGGAGCGCGCACTTCTTACCACTACACCACAGCGGCCGATGGACGGATGGATGGATGAATTACCTTTACAAAAATACTAAACACGTTCACATTGCACACAATGAATTTTTCGATTTTTTCCCACTTAGGCCGTGGTTATGCCACCAATTTTAATTGGCAATCAAAAGAGAACAATTTCGGTGATTGGTGAGAAGTTGTTACGCTTTGATTGCTGATTGGCGAGCACAGGGTTGCTTCTTAAGAAATGCCTTTTCCCATTTCATACAATTTCGCACACAATGACAGCACTGAAGTAAAAATGCAACTAAAAACGCATCAAAATTTATATCGGAATATGAAAAATGGAAGAACAACTTAATATTTTTCCTTTCTTTAATATTTAATTTTTATTATAATATTTTTTATAATATCTTCTTTATAATAATAATAGAAAAATATTTTTTACTATTCTAATATTTAATACCAATACTTTTTCGCAAAATAGCGTATTGCCACCCTGAAAAATTGGCGTGCTGGCTGTTCGCTTTACTCAGCAAATCGTGCTGGCTGTTCGCTTTACTCAGCAAATCGTGCTGGCTGTTCGATTTCGAAAATTCTCTCACTCCGTGCTGTGCACAACAACAATTGCACGGTGATTGCGAATCGAAATTGGTGATTGATTATATAGAAAAACGTTATATGAACAGATTAAAGGAATTGTAATTTTTAATTTTTTTAAATTTGTGTTCTTTTCTCTGCAGGTTGCGCTCTGCTCCGGCAAAAGTGCTGACTTTTCTGCCCTCAAATAAACGGGAGAGTGAGAGTTGCTCGATTGATTTTTAATTTACGCTTGTTTTCTTATGAAATTAATTAAAGACTTACAGGGCGAGTGAATAAATCAGTTTTATTAAGTTCTAATTATATATGAACTTGTGGTGGAGTAGCATATTTTCTGTTTCATTCTCATATAAAGAACATTTTCTCAGGGTTCAGGGCAACGCAAAGCAAGCGTTCCCATATAAAAGGGAAAAACTTTTTTTGAGAAAAGAAAACGCTATATGTCGTACTATGACGACCATATCCCACACTGTCTTCAAAAGGGTCACACCTCAAAATAATACGTTCGTCAGAAAATGCGAAAAACTATTTCATAGCACATGCTAATCATACGGGCAAGGGCGACTTTACGTTAGGATTTTTAAACCAATTATAACAAAAATTTGCTCCAGCTTTTACCGAAAGGTAAATAAAGGCTCTCTCTCTTCATTTTTAGGGCATAATTTCAAAAATGTAAAATTTTGAGTTGTGACTCTTTTGAAGACGGTGTACGATATGTCTTTACTTTGGAATTTATGTGTAAATCAATATGAATATATTTTGGGCTTTGAAGAGCACAAATGTGTACTATCTCAGCTTGGTATGTGGTGGAATTTCAACCCCCGCCTTCGGTGATGTCAATTAACACGCTTACCTCTACATAAGAAAACACTTATTAAGGTCCAAAGTGTAAATTCTTTATTAGAAAATGAGACCAATATTGAGATTTAATTTTTTGTATTTGGTATCGATATATGGAACAACGGGTCTTTTTATGCCGATGTTAATGGGTACCCGATATTTTTACAGGGATATTTCCAATGAGTACTACTTATATCGATACTTTCGGTTCGATATTGTGTCCCTAAACTAAGCGATTCAAGCGATTGTCATTAATTTTTTAAATAATTTTTTAATTTTATTTATACATGTTATTTATTTCATATAATTTATTTGATTATTAGATAATTAAAAATTTTGGAGTCTAATTTGATTTAAAAAGTCCACAACTATTATTACATTAAAAAATCAAATGAATGAATTAAAAAATAATAATTAAAAACAAAAATGAAATAAAAGTTCTAGTTGGCGGTAAAATTTTAGCCATTCCAACAAACTGGTAGCACTCTTCCAATACTCATTTTTTATACTGCACTGGGACCGAGTGCAATGGGGTATAGTCAGCTACAGTTTCATGGCTATACACAATCCCGACTCTTCAGTCCTCTTTCGCGCACTCTGGGAAACGTGATAAACCCACGTGCGAGATGCGGTAAACAATCCGAGTAGAGCCTTGGGTCACGGCAGAAAGAGTGGAAGATTAGGTGGGGCCACTCCAACTTCTCTGGTTTAAAGGCTCACTGAAGTCTGCAGCGTCTGTGCACCAGTAGGTGCGGCTGCAAGCGGGAGTCTGTCGTGGAGGAATAGGAGATTCTTCAACATCTTGCTCATCTGCGCCCATGCCCCGACGGAAGAGAACGATGAGGCGTCCAAGGACGTCTTCAATTAAGCGCTTGGGATGTACATACAAGCGTTGCCCCCGAAACGATATGAAAATCGATTCAATGCCAAGCTGGGCCAGTAAGGGATCTTCGGCGCCACTGTCGGAAAATTCAGCCTCCACGACGAATCGTCCGATAATTAACTGAGGCAGATCGACTTCGCCGGAGCCCGAAACATGGTAGTATTCAGTCCTAGGTTCATGCATAAAAAGATCCATCGAGCTACGAAAAACAAGAAACAAAATCGATCATATTGTGATAGACGGAAGGCATGCTTCCAGTGCTGAAGCCGTGCGTACACTCGCGAGGTCCAAACATCGACTCGGACCAATTTCTAGTTGCATCCACGATGAGCACCCGCCTATGTGCAGCAAAAAATGTGCGCCCAACCACGATCCAGAAAATAAAGGTCGCGCCATTCGCGGACCGCTAACCCTCTCTTCGTCGATTTGACAGCATCCACCCAATCGCTGACGTCATAATATACTTTTGTTTACATTCACTGTTGCCAACTTGATGCTTTTCGCACCAAATTTAGTGGGTATTCAAAACGCGAAAATTTTTTAGTTTTGTGCTTGGTGCGTTTTTGGTGCTTTTGTTTTTAGTTTGAAGACTTCAAATTAGAAAATCTTAAAAAAATGGAAGCAAAATTTATAGCAATCGTAAGTGTGCTAAGCAATTTTACAAAAATTTAAACAAAATCACGGCACAGTGACAATCATAAGCTACAACGAAATACACCAATAAAAATTTGGTGCTTTTTCAAATTCAAAACTTGGCAATACTGGCTTTTGTTCGATGCTTCTTCTTTTTCTTGTCGAGTTCGTCTTGCTCTCTCATTCTGGTATATTTTGACGTCACGGCCAGTTGCTCTCAGCTCGATTGGCGCAATCTTGTATTCTATAATTCTTGGCGCCCAACTATGCAAGGAAAGCTCAACTTCGAAAAATTGCAATCAAAACAGACGGCCCATTTATTCGCCAGTCGACTCTCACACCTACTCTCAGAAAGCACCCTTCAACAAATCGACATATGTGAGCAGTGGAAACACATTTCATGCTCATTACGTACCCTTCGCCGAAGAATTTGTTGGATTTCCGATAGCCTCACGCAAGGCGCGCTGTGTGGGAATGCTATAGAGAACTGAAGAGGGAAGCGAGACGTATTCCTGTAAAAACAACAATGGCAATCTAGAGACCGACGTCCAGAACGTAGATTGAACAGTTTTCAACCCTACTGAATGGGGCAGCACTGATATTCTACCACCTGACTATGACGAATTACGAATAGCAATAGCGTGTTTGAAAAACAGCAAAGGTAGAGCCTTCCAGCTGAGCTATTCAGGCGCGGTGACGAGGAGCTGATAAGGTGTATGAATAAGCTCCTATTCAGAACATGGCCAGATGAACGCATGCCCGATAACTGGAATTTAAGTGTTCTCTGCCCAATCCAAAAGAAAGGCGACCCCGCCATTCGCGCCAACTACCGCGGGATCAGCCTTATGGGGATATGCCAGATATAGATTTTCCCGGATAACCGGATTCCGGATACCATGTATAAAATAAGAGTCGGATTCGGATATCCCGTAGACTGCTACCGTTAATAAATTTCACAACATTGTTAAACTTTTTTTTTGCGACATACTTATGGCCAGATTATCCGCTTTTTCGAGCTGAACTATCCAATATGTTATTACGAATACAAAAATTCCCTCTTTAAATCCAAGCTATAAAATCATTTTTTACTAAAAAGATAACTTTTCCGTCTGCCAATCTGATTTAAATATCGATTATTTTTGGTGAATAGAAGGGAAACAGCAATAGGCAAAAGATAAACAACAATGAACGCCGCTAATAAAAAACGCGTGATTGATGTATTTTGATTAGAAAGTTTGATGAATATCCAACTATTATGCCTGCTTACATATCGTCCCGCTTCCCGTATCGTACCGAAATGCTTCATTTTTTGAATATTTTGTGTCCCACGTTTCAAAACTCGTTTTTTGCTGACATCAGTAAAACTGGGTTGATGATGAACTAATTCGAAAATATATATCGGTTAGCATGGAGGAATCAGTTGAATCATATGAAAAATGCAGAACTCTAGTGAAAGCTTCTATTTAACAGCGAGCTCACCTGTATATTAGGCAATGCTTTGAGGAAATCGCCAACGGCTCTGATGCTGATTTCATTTTTTTTAGTGGTGTGGATAGCCAAACGAAAGGAGACAGCGATTTAGAACGGATAAATATTTACAGCTATCCTTACACGCAGACAAGAAGACCCTTTACTTTGGCGAAAGCATAGTCGCAAAGAATTTCCAAATTTGTTTAAAAAAAATCTGGAAGAAATTGAATCTTCTATAATCTAAGTCCGGAAATCCGATCGGATTGTATCCAGTATTCGGCCGGACAGTCGGATAACATAAACACGGCCGGATAAGCCGAATTCCAGATATCTATCGGATACCCGGCATATCTCTACTTCTAAGAATAGGTTACAAGGTCCAATCGAGTTTGTTGTGTGAAAGATTGAAGCCCACCGTCAACGAACTGATAAAGACTTATTTGTGTGCCTCTTTAAATCCATCATAGACCAGGTATTCATCATCCGCCGAATGTTCTGCCTTTTACAAGTTAGATAAATAAGCAAAGGAAATAACAGGTGATTTTTTTGAGGTTAGGATTTTCATGCATTAGTATTTGACAGATCACGTGGGATTTCAGACATGGTATCAAAGAGAAAGATGCTCAGTATGCTTTGAAATTTCATCATGAATAGACTTACTAACGAGCAACGCTTGCAAATCATTGAATTTTATTACCAAAATCAGTGTTCGGTTCGAAATGTGTTTCGCGCTTTACGTCCGATTTATGGTCTACATAATCGACCAAGTGAGCAAACAATTAATGCGATTGTGACCAAGTTTCGCACTCAGTTTACTTTATTGGACATTAAACCAACCACACGAATGCGTACAGTGCGTACAGAAGAGAATATTGCGTCTGTTTCTGAGAGTGTTGCTGAAGACCGTGAAATGTCGATTCGTCGCCGTTCGCAGCAATTGGGTTTGTGTTATTCGACCACATGGAAGATTTTACGCAAAGATCTTGGTGTAAAACCGTATAAAATACAGCTCGTGCAAGAACTGAAGCCGAACGATCTGCCACAACGTCGAATTTTCAGTGAATGGGCCCTAGAAAAGTTGGCAGAAAATCCGCTTTTTTATCGACAAATTTTGTTCAGCGATGAGGCTCATTTCTGGTTGAATGGCTTCGTAAATAAGCAAAATTGCCGCATTTGGAGTGAAGAGCAACCAGAAGCCGTTCAAGAACTGCCCATGCATCCCGAAAAATGCACTGTTTGGTGTGGTTTGTACGCTGGTGGAATCATTGGACCGTATTTTTTCAAAGATGCTGTTGGACGCAACGTTACGGTGAATGGCGATCGCTATCGTTCGATGCTAACAAACTTTTTGTTGCCAAAAATGGAAGAACTGAACTTGGTTGACATGTGGTTTCAACAAGATGGCGCTACATGCCACACAGCTCGCGATTCTATGGCCATTTTGAGGGAAAACTTCGGAGAACAATTCATCTCAAGAAATGGACCGGTAAGTTGGCCACCAAGATCATGCGATTTGACGCCTTTAGACTATTTTTTGTGGGGCTACGTCAAGTCTAAAGTCTACAGAAATAAGCCAGCAACTATTCCAGCTTTGGAAGACAACATTTCCGAAGAAATTCGGGCTATTCCGGCCGAAATGCTCGAAAAAGTTGCCCAAAATTGGACTTTCCGAATGGACCACCTAAGACGCAGCCGCGGTCAACATTTAAATGAAATTATCTTCAAAAAGTAAATGTCATGGACCAATCTAACGTTTCAAATAAAGAACCGATGAGATTTTGCAAATTTTATGCGTTTTTTTTTAAAAAAAAGTTATCAAGCTCTTAAAAAATCACCCGTTAGGTACGGGTAAAAACGAGGATAAGACGAAGTATCTCCTGTCATCAAACAAAAAGTCAGCGCATTCACGCCTTGGCACCCGCGTTACTGTTGACAGTTATGATTTCGAGAAAGTAGAGAATTTCGTTTATTTGAGAACCAGAATTGACACTGATAATAATAGTTGCGTTTCAGATGCTCACGATATTCACGATTTACGCAGGTTTTTTTAAAGAAAAGCGTTCAAGGTGCCAAAAAAACCTGTAAGTCAAAGCACTTGTGTGAGAGTAATTCGCACTCTCGCTCAGCCAGAAGTTGTAGGTTTTAGTGCGAAGTTTTTCTTCCTGCAAGTTCATGAAAAGTTCCCAATTTCGTTGTTGGTGTTTGCTGAAAAGTGTCAAACGATACGGAGGGTTGCATTTGTAAACAAAAACAGAACGCGGTGAAAGCTAAGAACTTACATGTGTTTAAAAATGTAAGTAGTTACGGGAAAAGTGGGTTTTCGCGTTCAAAGTGAATTACTGTTTCGCTCTCGCTCCTCTCTTTGAAGAGAGTAATTTTATTATTTGACAGTTCTACAGGTTTTTACACGAAGTTGAGGTTAGATTAGTGGTGACATACTATAACGCCATAGCCATAACCATTGCCATAACCGTAACAAAATTAACTATCATCGATTATAGGTACCATAATCATAAACCGCTGATTTTTCGTAGTCAACAATGTCGGTGTTGCCAGACGCGGAACAAGACGCGAAGAACAGCAAGCAGACCATACCTGTTGCAGCTCCAAACGACGCTATGTCGATCGCTGCCTGTACTACCGCTGCAACTGATTATACTATTCAGCCTCAATTGCTCTCTTCGTTTTCACCTCAACTTGACGTCTCATTGGTAGATGTTAATCGCTCTCACCTATCTCATGCTACCTCTCCAGTTTCTGATTCTCCTGCTCCCACTGATTCTGCAATCAACGCAATACAGCTTACAGGCTAACCTAATATTCACGCACGCCGCCAATTTATTGTCAAAAATTTCTCATGCACATGCAACTTGTATGAGATCAACCGAAATTGAACGGCGTGCGTATGAAGCTAACTCAATTTCCAATTTTTGTTCTGCGTGACATTTTGATTTGACGTTTCGCTCAATGAAATCAAATGCAAACGCATGCAAGTCAATTTCGGGTGACGCAAAAAAACAAATTCGACGGCATGCGTACCAAAACGCAAGCCGCGAATGTTAGGTTAGCCTGTTATTGTACCTACTAGTACAAACAAGAATATTGTGCCCGCTGATGTTTGTGTTGAATTGCCAGTTATCACTACAACTATTTCTACGCTACCTGGTTTCTCTTCGTGTGCTCAGTCTAATGCTACTCTTACAACTAATCAACTTACCACTGCCATTGAACAAACTTCTCCAGATATAGCTGCTTGGGATCTTGTGCGAAATAAAAAATTATCTAAATCTAAAAATGTAGTTGTTGGGCGTAATGTGTCCACTGAGCTGGATGTTGCTGTTAAAAAGTGGCTTTATATTTTGTCTTTTAAACTTTCTGTTACCGCTGACGATGTTATTTCCTATGTTGCCAAACATTTTGGTATAGAAAATAAATATATCTCTTGCTTCATATTGGTACTTCTGTTACCGAGTTGGATAGTGTCAACTTTAAACTTGGTGTTTTTTCTAGTTTTTACAATACGCTCTTAGATGCAAATTTGTGGCCATTAGGTATAAATATTCGGCCCTTTCGTTTTTTTCCAGAAAGAGTGGCATGTGCAGTAAAGGTTTCTTAAATACCATGAGAACTAAAGAAAGTAAAAATTCGTTGAGTATTTCTTACCAAAACATCTCGGGAATGCGTACAAAAACCAAAGAAGCGTTCCTTAACACTTCTGGCTGTGAATATGATGTTTTTGTTATTGCTGGAACGTGGTTAAATAATAATTTGTCTGATGAGGAATTCTTTGATCCTAATCATTTCTTTATATATCGTAAAGATAGAGATTCAACTAAAACAAATTGCTTAAGAGGGGGAGGGGTTTTAATCGCAGTTAATCGTAAGTTTCGCTCATCCAATAGATCCCCTTGAAAATAATGCCTCTATTCTTGATCAGCTCTGCGTATGTATCTATGGAAACCTTGGTAATTTATTTGTTTGTGTTTCTTATATCCCCCCCGCCAGCTCGGAGTCTTTATACGCTGCCCATGTAAGTAACATTTTACACCTATATGAAAACAACGTGAACTGTCACTTTTGTATATTAGGTGACTTTAATCTTAATAAAATTAAATGGTCAAATTTTCTAAATAATGGCATTTTAACCCCAACAAATATCAATAGTGGCAACGAAATTAACTTTATAGACAGTCTTCTTAGCATTAATCTCATTCAAATTAATTCATTTTTTAATAAGCTTAATAGCATCCTAGATCTCATTTTTGTTGATGAGAATTTAATCTTCCAATTGGACGAATGTACCTTCCCGATCTGCAAGTCTGATATGCATCATGTCCCATTGTCCCTTACCCTAGAGTTTCTTAACTTTGTCTCTTTTTCTTTAATTCAAGTCTTCTCGCAATAGACGGGATTCAGCTTTCCTTTCTAAAAATGTTTTGGATTGCTATGAAATTTTCCTACTCAAAATCAACCAACTATTTTCTAATAGCCTATCTTGCCTTCTATCGCGAATCCACAAGCTTCCGTGGTATACGAAGGATTTAAAAAAAATTTAAAAATCTTAGAAATAAATATTTTTATTTATATAAGGCCAGCAAAAATGATTCTCATAAGGAGAAATATATTAATTACATGAAAGATTTTAATGTCCTCGATTAGTTCTTATACAAGAAATATATTTCTTGATTTAAAGATGAGCTAAAAGTAAATCCCAAAGCGTTTTGGAAATACATTCGATCTAAAGCAGGGATCACACGATTTGTACATTTGTACACAAAATGCCAAATTTAGATTTGTCCACACTTGCGCATTTGGATAGCGATGTACAAATGATTTGTTTTGCGATCAGACGATTTGGCTGCCAAAGATCCAAATGATTTGGCACACATTTGCGCACAGCAGTAAAGTGACAAATATTGTCCACATTCATTCACACGATTTGACTATTTGGTCATAAATACATACTTAAACAGCTGATCCAGTGTCAACCATACTCTTGCATCTATGATTTTGTGAGATTTGAAGTGAAATAAACAAAAATAATATGTACGCACAGGTACTCAGAATTTTGAATACACTCTCAAAATCTGGGCTGAAGGTAAAAAACGCGTTTTTCATAGGTTGAAGCATATATTTGCTCGTAACTTTATTTCTGTTTGCCCGATGAAAAATACTTACATATGCCATTTAAGAGAAAACATTTCGTTGTTTACAANACGTCTTAGACTCCGTAAATCTTTTTTCGGACTTCTTCAAATCTAACTATGTCAGTGATGCTGACCTATCCGGATGTAATGTGGACGACATTCCGCGATCTGTAGATTTTGGCTCTCTGTCTGCCACAAAGCAAGATATTATTAACGGCATCTCTGCTCTGCAATTGTCCTTAAAAAGTGACTTAGATGGGCTCTCTTCATACGTGCTCAAGAAATGCGATTCGTCATTTTGCGTACCCCTAAAATATATTTGTAATCTTTCGCTGGCCTTGGGCGTTTTTATTAATCGTTGGAAAATTGGCTCGATCTCCGCAATCTTTAAATCTGGTAAAAAAAATGATGTTACAAACTACAGACCTATATATAAACTTTCGACTTGCTCGAAACTTTTCGAAGGTTATTTTCAAAGGTTCCATTAATCCGTGTCAGCATGGTTTTGTGAGCGGTCGCTCGACTGCTACAAACATAGCCTGTTTTTCTCATTTTTGCATATATTCGCTTAAGATGGGACGTCAAGTAGACGTTGTCTACACCGACTTCTCCAAGGCTTTCGATACAGTCACTCACAGCATTTTACTGCGCAAACTTGAGTGTTTAGGTATCCACTCTACATTTCTGTGCTGTGTTAGATCATACCTTTCCAATAGATTTTCTTTTGTTGAAATCGAGAATACGAGATCATATGCCTTTGAGGCCACTTCTGGGGTACCCCAAGGTGGCATCCTAGGCCCAATACTTTTTCTTTTATTTATTAATGATATTGGAGCCTGCTTTAAGCATTCCAAGTTTTTGCTATACGCTGACCTAAAAAGAAGTGTCCCTTCTATGTCAGATGTTTTGCTACTACAAAATGATCTTAACATCTTAACTACTTGGAGCATCAGAAATAGCTTACCGCTTAATATTAAAAAATGTTTCCATATGACTCTTTCAAAGAGCATAAACACGCATAAGTCGGCTTATTATCTGTTTGATAAAAGACTTTCTTCAGTTAAGGAATTTTCAGACCTAGGAGTGATGTTTGATTCGGGATTTACCTTCATTAACCCCATTAGCTATAATATTCCTAAAGCCTACTCTAATCATGCTTTTTTGCGGCGCTTTGGTAGAGATTTCAAAGATCCCTACACCCGAAAAATTCTATACCACTCGCTGGTTCGTTCGAAGCTTGAATACGCCTTTTTTAATCTGGAGTCCCATTTACTCAACTCATTCCTCTAGACTTGAAAGAGTGCAACGAAGCTTTTTTCGCTTCGCTCTTGAACCACTCCATTTTAATGATCCCCTACCTTCTTATACGGTCCGCTGTATGCTTATAAATGTCAAATCACTTGAGTCTAGGCGATCTATTTAATCTCTGCTTTTCATATACGATGTTATTAATGGCTTAGTTGACTGTCCAGAGCTTCCTGAGCAAATAAATTTCAATTTCTCATTCAGAACTTTACGCACTCATTACCCGTTTAATATTAAAGTTAATAAAGCTAATTATTACAATTATGACCCCATTTCAAAAGCCCTCATTGAATTTAATCGAATTTCCAAGAGCCTTGATCTGGACTTCGCCTTCCCGAGATCTCGTTTTGGTTCATTACTAGAATCAATGTATTCCTAATTATATACTTTAAATATCGAATTTACACTTAAGATGAAAGCTTGTATATCTAGTCTGTAAGATTTGTAAATCATAGACTTAATAAATGAAATGAAATGTATGATATCGTAGGATACTTGCGCACTTCTTGGATACTTCTTTCACAATCACTAAACTAACACTCTTAAAGCTAACAGCAGATCATAATAAAATATGTACATCAAATTAAAGGTTATTACCTTGTACTAACTTAATAATATAAATTTATTTTGCATTAATTATGAAATTTTGTTAAAAAGGTTATTTTATGAAAAAAATACGAAATTTCTCTTCGTTTTTTTAGTATTTTTCGATTAAAAATATAATAAAGCATATAAAGTATGAACATCAACAGAAAGATAAATCAATTGTCTTTATTTTAAGGATCAATAGTTTTTAACTCGGTTATGTACTTCATAAGATGTTAATTTCTAAAAAAAAAAAAAAATTATTTAAACTTTTATATATTTTTTTTATATTTTTGTGCCAGATAATTATGGTACAGTTGAAATCAGCGTGAGAACGAGCCACGTTTTTGGTTTTTTCATAGCTAAATGGTTCATATTCTACACTTATGCCAAAACGTTGGCTGTGAACAATTTTTTTTTTTGAACGTCTGGCAACATGCACTTCAGATATCAGCTGATATGTTCTGGCGGAAAACCAAAATTGAATTGGTCTCTATGGCTATGATTATGGCTATGGCGATATGGTGTGGCACCACTACAGTGTTGGCCATAAGGTTGGTTGGATCAGCTTTTTTATATGGTTATGGTTATGTCACCTCTAAATTAAGCTTTATCTGGAACGCAACCAATATCAGCATGGAAATCCAACGCTGAATCACTCTTGCCAACAGGGCTCGAATTGTGGGTTCCGTGAACTGATTACTCGATTCTTAAAAACGCCGATTCGCTATTACACGATACGATATCGAATCCCTGTTATCGTAATTTGGTATTATGCGTTCCGTGAACGTGTCCCAAATAGTGTAATCGTAAATCATTTTCATGCTATTGCAAACAGCCGTTGGTACGCGCATTTAAAGGTACGAAAAGGAAAAATGTAAGTAAAATTTAAATTTGTAGAAATAGTATATGTATGTTATATTGAAATAACAAAATTTTTTTTAATCTTAGCACACCTAAATAAAATTTACCAGCATCAGAAAAGCATAACGGGCGACTTTATGAAAGCCCATCCAAATTTGTCAACAAATATATTGTTTAATATAACTATTATTGTTAATATAAATTCAAGCAACAAGTTTTACATTCAAAACTACTTACGCGTTTTGTGGCAAAGCAAGAGGATTGCTTTTAGGTATAAGTGCAGTATAGCGGCCGTTGAGGTAAAACAAAAATTAAAAGTGGGCGTCGTCCGCTCCCTTCTACTGATCTGAAAGGTGTAAATTTTTTTTTGGTGCAAATGAATACGGTCGGAGCTTGGGGGGTTAAGGTGAAATTTTCAATATTTTCAAAAGCTTATATTTCTAAAACTGCTGCTACGATTTTCAAAATGTGGATATGGTTGGAAAAGTAATTGATGGAGCTTTTATTTGATATGCATATCTTTATATATCTTATATACATATTTCGAGAACAACTAAAAAAACGAATTTACAACAATTTTTTTTTATAAAAATGTACGTTTTTCTAAAAAATACGTAATTAGGTTTATTAAGTGATGTATTTGTTAGAAAGAGCAGAGAAATACATTTCAATTGATATATAATTTTATATTGTTAGGTTTAAGCGCATCCGCCGACAGTGAAATAAACAACTGTATAAATTTTTGTCTGCGACAATTTTTCATATAAACCACACTTTTATATAAAATAAAATTTTTTTAAACCGCCTACGCAGAAAGAAGTTCTGCCTCTTTTTCCTGGCAACACAGAAAGGAGAATTCTGAGTAGTAAGGGTTATAATCTCCAATCGCGGCCGAAGGCCGCTTACGCATAGAATTTTTGCAACACAGCATACATCAAATTAAAGGTATTTTTATGGACTTTTTATTATATATGGTATTCTTGTATATAGTTAATTACCTATTTTTTTAGAAAATAAAACGCCTTTCAATTATATTTAATAATAATCCCAACGGTTTTTACCCTCCATTCCGCATGACGTACGGAACCAGTATTTTGAATTTTTCGCTGAGTCACGATAGGCAGGAGTTTGTTAAGTGTCGAGATCTAAAACTGTTCAGCTACAGAACTAAATTCATCAGCCGGTTTTATGTCTTTATTTGAATGATTCATTTATTGAGAGAGGACAGTATCGATTCCTTAATGCTGAAAAGCCGATCTGATATATCAAATGTGCTGGAATGAGAGTTAAAATCCCGGCATAAGCAACGGAGTGGGTAGTGCAATTCAAAATTAGTTTTACAAGCTTTCAGAAATAGGGGACAAAAGTGTCTTGATACCCTGGAGGGAACATTAAGGTCAACTTCGCCCAGAAGAAGCGGACTTGAAATTGAGCCTGTTAGTAATTTAACTATAAAAATTTTACCAAGAAATTGTCTGCGGCTGGAAAGTGTAGGAAGATTAATAAGTTTTAATCGGCTCGTATAAGGTGGAAGGTTATATTGAGACTACCAACGGAAATTTCTTAAAGCAAAAAGTAGGAATTGTTTTTGAATTGATTCTATCTTGTCTGAGTAAATTTGATACCTTGGATTCCAAACCACCGAACCGTATTCCAGAATTGGCCTAACTAATGTTGTAAACAGGGTTTTAGTGATGTAAGGGTCACAAAATTCTTTTGACCATCGTTTCACAAATGCAAGNACATCAAAAATGTATTATAACGTTCCTTAGACCTGGGTGTTTTCATAACCACATATCTTTTAAGGGTTAAGTGTCGCTAAATTTAGTTAACACGTATTTACACGTGCTTATCTTGATACCATCAATGTATTTTTTTCTATATTGGCCGCCCCTAATATTTGGCCACCGTAGGTACGGGCCTATTGGGCCTCAGGAAAAATCCGTCGCTGGGGATATTTGCAAAAATTGTAAGCGTCTTTGCAAAACTTAATATAATGACTTAAAAATAGGATTTTTTGAAGAATAAGCTCCAAAATTTGAGTAAGCGAATAATAAAAAATTTAAATAAAGGGATATATGAGAAAATTCTACTGTAGCTGTGGGTGCTGAAAACTCGTAGGCCTTCCACGGTTGATCAACCTCACTAAATAACTGTTTGGCTGACTTCCAAAACGTCAATTGCATTGCATACGTACAAAGTTTAATGTTCCATAACGCCGAACTACAATTGGTTGACAATGTATACTTTTCCAAAACGCATCCGAAAATTTATCGAAACGCATCGCTAGAGTAATCAGCACATCAGAGACAAAGTTGATGCTTCGTTTGTTTNGTTAGACTTGTTGACTGCCACATTAATATGAAGATTAAAATTAAGCTTAGGTACCATTGTGATACCAAGGTCCACAAATGAACAGCTCTTCGCGAGAAGCACATTACTTTACATTTCTTAAGATTTAGAGGCATAAGATTTACTTNACAGGGTTTTAGTGATGTAAGGGTCACAAAATTCTTTTGACCATCGTTTCACAAATGCAAGTACCCGTTAGACTTGTTGACTGCCACATTAATATGAAGATTAAAATTAAGCTTAGGTACCATTGTGATACCAAGGTCCACAAATGAACAGCTCTTCGCGAGAAGCACATTACTTTACATTTCTTAAGATTTAGAGGCTTAAGATTAACTTGACACCAGTAGCATGGCTTACTTAAGTCTGATTGTAGCAAAGACCTTTCTTTAATTGAAACGTACGATTTATAAAGCTTTACATCATCTGCATACATTAAAATTTTGGAAAATTGTTTATCTGTAGAAATATCGTTTATAAAAAGCAGGAACAGAACCGGGCCTAGGTGGCTACCTTGAGGGACTCCTGAAGTAACATCAATGACGTGAGAGATAGTATTTTTAAACATTACCCTTTGTGATCTATCATAGAGGTATGAAGAGATCCAACGTAGAAAATTAGGTGGAAGACCAAGAAGATCAAGTTTATAGATGAGCAACGAGTG
>NW_016157164.1:264153-270549 GCF_001687245.7 Rhagoletis zephyria | reverse complement strand
TTCGTTAAGCGACCGGAACTCAAACATAGCAAGCAGCGAAGTGGCGAATCGATGACGGCTATTAACACGTAACCGCAACACAAATGCATAAATCAGTGTTTTGACAACATCGTTTTGTCAGTATCGTTTGAACGACTATCGTTTCAAAGTTACGTGATTCATGCCCAGTTGCAACAAATGAGTCCATACATATTTATGTACATACATAGGTACAAAGCCGTATGCATGTGCGGAGTTTAAATAATCGGAAGTAATAATCAATTGAAGCGAATTTCCTCTTACTATGCATATGCCTAAATGTATGCAACCATTTGGCAAGCAAACACAGGGTGCTTCTAATGAAAATAAAAATTTTATGCTGAAATACACATGGTAAGCCCTTCGAAATTTTGTGCTGGGATATGCGTTACAGCTTCGCAAATTTTACCCCTACCGAAACCAAAGATGTATACACATCAAAAATGTATTATAACGTTCCTTAGACCTGGGTGTTTTCATAACCACATATCTTTTAAGGGTTAAGTGTCGCTAAATTTAGTTAACACGTATTTACACGTGCTTATCTTGATACCATCAATGTATTTTTTTCTATATTGGCCGCCCCTAATATTTGGCCACCGTAGGTACGGGCCTATTGGGCCTCAGGAAAAATCCGTCGCTGGGGATATTTGCAAAAATTGTAAGCGTCTTTGCAAAACTTAATATAATGACTTAAAAATAGGATTTTTTGAAGAATAAGCTCCAAAATTTGAGTAAGCGAATAATAAAAAATTTAAATAAAGGGATATATGAGAAAATTCTACTGTAGCTGTGGGTGCTGAAAACTCGTAGGCCTTCCACGGTTGATCAACCTCACTAAATAACTGTTTGGCTGACTTCCAAAACGTCAATTGCATTGCATACGTACAAAGTTTAATGTTCCATAACGCCGAACTACAATTGGTTGACAATGTATACTTTTCCAAAACGCATCCGAAAATTTATCGAAACGCATCGCTAGAGTAATCAGCACATCAGAGACAAAGTTGATGCTTCGTTTGTTTTTAGTTACCGTTGGTATTTTAAAAATGCAAATTTTTGAAATGGTGATCATGGTTTTATTAAATATTCAAAATATGCAATGTATATGGTTGCAATATTTCGCAACTCTGCATATGCAAACAGTTTTAATACCGCAGTAGAACAGTATCCAAACATTGTGTATTGGTGCGTTTTGGAAGTCAGCCTTTTTTAGCGATATGCTTAACAGCTCTACAATGTTCACTAGCTCTGTGTTGGCTGTGTAGCCTTCTGTTTAGTAACTCAGTAGCATGATGATGGGTAGATGGGTCGAAAATTCGCTACAGAAACTCCCAAGCACCCATGAAAGTAAGCCCATCAGGCCTTGCCAAAAGTAGTGCTATAACTGAAGCAGCACTAGCGATAACCGGCCTCATTATGTAAGTTAAGGTATGATATCACCACCTACATTACAAAGGCATTTCCTTGCATATAACCTGCCGCAGAAATAGGCAATACCAGGGCAACAGAAAACTAAAGCGTCAATAGTCAGTTGATGCAGCTTACCAACAATCCAACTACANTGGAGGGAACATTAAGGTCAACTTCGCCCAGAAGAAGCGGACTTGAAATTGAGCCTGTTAGTAATTTAACTATAAAAATTTTACCAAGAAATTGTCTGCGGCTGGAAAGTGTAGGAAGATTAATAAGTTTTAATCGGCTCGTATAAGGTGGAAGGTTATATTGAGACTACCAACGGAAATTTCTTAAAGCAAAAAGTAGGAATTGTTTTTGAATTGATTCTATCTTGTCTGAGTAAATTTGATACCTTGGATTCCAAACCACCGAATCATATTCCAGAATTGGCCTAACTAATGTTGTAAACAGGGTTTTAGTGATGTAAGGGTCACAAAATTCTTTTGACCATCGTTTCACAAATGCAAGTACCCGTTAGACTTGTTGACTGCCACATTAATATGAAGATTAAAATTAAGCTTAGGTACCATTGTGATACCAAGGTCCACAAATGAACAGCTCTTCGCGAGAAGCACATTACTTTACATTTCTTAAGATTTAGAGGCTTAAGATTAACTTGACACCAGTAGCATGGCTTACTTAAGTCTGATTGTAGCAAAGACCTTTCTTTAATTGAAACGTACGATTTATAAAGCTTTACATCATCTGCATACATTAAAATTTTGGAAAATTGTTTATCTGTAGAAATATCGTTTATAAAAAGCAGGAACAGAACCGGGCCTAGGTGGCTACCTTGAGGGACTCCTGAAGTAACATCAATGACGTGAGAGATAGTATTTTTAAACATTACCCTTTGTGATCTATCATAGAGGTATGAACAGATCCAACGTAGAAAATTAGGTGGAAGACCGAGAAGATCAAGTTTATAGATGGCACACTTTGTCAAATGCTTTACTGAAGTCAGTATATATAACATCAACAGTTTTTCTTTCACTAAATGCTTTTGAGATATAGGATGCTAATTCAAGGAAATTTGTAGAAGTTGATTTGCCCTTGCCAAATCCATGTTGACTATGTGAAATGCTAGAAGAGATAGAATGCGTAAACTGATTTGTTATAACTGCTTCAAATAATTTAGGAATTGCAGAAAGCATAGCTATTCCCCGGTAGTTCTCCACTGAAGATCTGCTACCGCTTTTATGTAACGATTCCTTCCATATAGTTGGAAAAACGCCCTCTTTAAGAGACAAGTTCAATAACGCTGTTAACGGCTAATAGAGATAATCAGCACAATTTATAAGAATACAATTAGGTATCTTGTCAGGACCATAACCGAAGGACTGCTTTAAGAATTTCAGATAATCTACTACATCATCGGAGATATTACTTGGATATTTATTGAGTTCATTGGACATAGTTTAAAAGGATAGTCAATGTTAGCATGTGAGTTAATGGAATAATTAGATTTAAAAAACTGAGCGAACATGTTAGAAATTGACTAGACATCTTCGGGCAAAACTAGTGGATCACGCTTATTTACAACGGACTTAGATGCATCATCAATATAAACAAGATCTAATACTTTACCAAACTTATTGTGAAGTACATTAACCTGAGTTAGGCAGAGTTCAGCCATCTCCTCTAAAAATACATTGATGCACGCACTAGACGCGAAAGGTACGATATCATTGTCAATGATGTTCCATGATATGCTTGGTAAATTAAAATCACCCAACACAATCATTGAATCAGAGGGTATAGTTAGTAAATTAACTGATTTCAGTAAAGAGATGAGTCGTGAATACACCAATGTGTCAGATCGGGGAGGGATATAGCATAGAGCTAAGTAAATAGACCCTTTTCCAGCCTGTACACGAATGCATTTGAGTTCTACTGAATCAATGTGTGGAAGACTAACTTCTTCAGATGGTATTGAAGAGTCTACAGCGAAGAGTACGCCACCGCCGATTCTGTCCTCCCTATCTTGTCTATAGATATGATAATTATTTGGAAGAATCTCTGAATTGAAAATGTGAGGTTTCAGCCAAGTTTCAGTAAAAGAAAGAATATTATAATTACATTCAAGGCCTTTAAAGTATAAGTTCGTTAATTTAGTATTTAAGCCTCTTACATTTTGGTAATAAATACTTAAAGCAGATTTAATAATTAGTTTTTTGATTCAGTGTTATGACGGGGAATATTAGCTAAGTTATTTCCTTTTTTGGGCCTATATTCGAATTCACGAACGAAAGCTCCGGGGGGCCAAAATAACTACTAAGCAGCGCATTAAAATTATCTAAATTTACGTCAATTTTAAATGAAACAATATTTCTTTCGTATTTAAAATTAAAACATATCCACATTTTGAAAATCGGTGCAATAGTTTTCGATATATAAACTTTTAAAAATAATGAAAGTTCCACCTTTACCCCCCTCTAGCTCCGTCTCTATTAATTTGCACCAAAAATGGTTTACACCAGTGGTCGGCAGGCTCACTGAGTGCTCTCTGAGCAAATGTGTGTTTCACACGTATACGAAGAGTGGCAGCTGAGCAGTGTAATTAACGCACACAGTCCCACTTATTTAATCGTTTGAATGTGTTAGTATGCCGTTCTCTCCCTGCAAAAAATGGGACTAATCCGGGATGACTCCGGGAGCAATCGCAAAGGAACATGCGACTAATACCATTTTTGATCTCTTTATATAGAATGAACTGTTCGCTTTTGTTCGAGCATGTCCTATGAAGAGACTAATTGTTCACCTTTATACCCGAAAGGGTATAAAAAGCGACTAAGTGCGTACATATCATTAAATCGTTAATAGTACCCGTTAGAGATGAGTTGGGGACTAATTGATCTCCAATTATTCCCCATAAGGGATGAGTCGAGACTAATTGACCTCCATTAGTACCCGTATGAGACTAGTTGCGACTAATTAATGCCCAATTGTACCCGATTGAGAGTAATCTCGGAATACTCTCTTTAGAGATTAGTCGCACAATTTTTTGCAGGGCTGGTTTACACCATTAAAATCAGTAAAAAGGGGCGGCAACGCCCACCTTTTTTTCCTCAACGGTCGCTATACTGCACTTCTTCCCAAAAAAGTAGTTCGGCGTCCATTTGGTTTTCTTTAATATTTAACGCTTTGAAGTTCTTAACACGTTAGGTAAATAAATATTTATTTTGTTCACAAATAACGAAATGACATTTACTAGCCAAAATTTCTATAACAATTCTCCGGGAATCTATTACAACCTGTGAAAAATTACGATATGTCAGTGGACGTGTGTCATAATTCCAATATTGCCATGCATAAGATCAGTCACGTAAAATATTTTCATACGATTGCCGACTAGATCACGGAACACATAATTCGAGCCCAGGTATAAGTTATTCATCATGCTAGTGCTGGTGTATGGCGCAGAGGCGTACTAAAAGTATTCGAGAGAAAGATTTTTCGGAAGATTTAGGGGTCTTTACGCGTTCGAACGATGAGCTGTATGAGCTTTACAATGACATGAACATAGTGCAGCGAATTAAAATACAGCGGCTCCGCTGGCTTGGCCATATCGTTCGAATGGACACCGACGCTCCAGCTCGGAAAGCATTCAACTCGGAACTCGCTGGTGGTAGCAGAGGAAGAGGGAGGCCCCCACTGCGATGCAAAGACCAAATGGAGAAAGGCCTGGCTTCACTTGGCATTTCCAATTTGCGTCAGTTGGCACAGAAGAGAAACGATTGGCGTACTTTGTTGAACTTGGCCAAAATCGCTTAGGTGGCACGAAAGTGGGGATATTCATCTTAAAAATTGCCTTCTAGGTCTGTAGAAGAAACCATTTTACTGCTTTGGCCGTTTCTCCGGCTTCTGGCGTGCTTAATTTCGTAAATTTGTAAAAAAAAAAAAGAGCGAAATACACCACACAAGCGGCTTGTCAAACATTCTTCAAACCTACTTTTCCCATTTCGCCATACACCATGCAAACATGACTCGTTCAAGCAAAGAATTTTAGTTTTCTTCCAGTTCGCAATGCTAAATATTATGGTTTTCTTTCATTTTCCTCTCTTACGTCCTTACTCGGTGAAAATTTCGTTGCGAATGAGGCGATTTTGCTATACACAACGCAAGCGGTTTGATCAAACATCAACATGGCGGCCAGAAAATCAAAAAATTTTGATTTTTGCTCAAATTTCCCTCAAGCGGTTTGTCAAACCTTCAAACACCCCCATACACAGCACAAATGGCTTGAAGCAAAGGGAAATTTCGCTTGGTTTGTCAAACCGCTTGTGTGGTGTATTTCGCTCTTAAGCTTGTCAACCAAGCTTTGCTTGCTATGCAGTGGGTGGTAAGGCAGGCAATGCTTATGTGCTGCATGCCCAGCCTGCTGTTGCTAAGGTAAGTGCAAGCAGCGATCACCCTTTGTTGTGATAATAAAACGAGCTCACGCATATGACGTTGCTATGCTGATTATAATATCTGGTTTGTTAGGCAAAGGCAGGTAGTGAGTTGTGGGTTGCTGTTGGGCTGCGTACCCAACTCGTGCAATTGTTGTTGCTATGCTGTGATATCACGCATTTAGGCAAGTTATGTTTCTAATGTAGTTGGATTGTTGGTAAGCTGCATCAACTGACTATTGACGCTTTAGTTTTCTGTTGCCCTGGTATTGCCTATTTCTGCGGCAGGTTATATGCAAGGAAATGCCTTTGTAATGTAGGTGGTGATATCATACCTTAACTCCTCCCCTTCTTAAGTTCGGAGCGTCCCTGATACGACGAAATTATAAATACATACAGCTTAATCTAAAACTTATAACTATTTCTTAATTGATTTTTTGCAAGTAAATAAGTTTACTAATGACTTTTGTGGAAATGAAGATTACGGTATTTTAAATCTTTTGGTTTGACATTTTGAGCAATATTAAGC
>NW_016157164.1:254753-264128 GCF_001687245.7 Rhagoletis zephyria | reverse complement strand
AAGATTTATTTTTTGATAAGTCACTATCCTTTTTTAAGGACATTTATTTTCCCACAGGACACTTGGTTCTTTTCAAAATTTAATAGTTTTTCCTCTTTATAAGGATAATTTATTAATAGTTAAGGTTTTAATTGTTTATACTTCCTTTTGTAAGGATATCGAATTTTATTTTTTGATAAGTCACTATCCTTTTTGAAGGACATAAATTTTTTTACAGGACACTTGGTTCTTTTCCTAGTTGGGCGCCAGTTAAGCAAGTCATATTGCTTATTCCAAATAAAACACAAACTTTATTTTATATTAAACACTTTTATTTAATAAATTAAATTAGTTGCTTTGCAACCTTACTTTACTTCCAAAGAAGGACTGCCCCTTGAAGGGTGATGATACCGCCTTAAATACCCTTGTGATCAGCGGTATTCACCTGTTGATGTTGTTGTGCAGAAAAAGGTCGCTATGATGCTATTGCTAGCGACCTAGCAACAGAGTTGTTCTGATCAGACGCACATTACTTCGTATCACGGCGTAGGCTGCTGGCCTACCTCCTAAGCTTGTCAACCAAGCTTTGCTTGCTATGCAGTGGGTGGTAAGGCAGGCAATGCTTATGTGCTGCATGCCCAGCCTGCTGTTGCTAAGGTAAGTGCAAGCAGCGATCACCCTTTGTTGTGATAATAAAACGAGCTCACGCATATGACGTTGCTATGCTGATTATAATATCTGGTTTGTTAGGCAAAGGCAGGTAGTGAGTTGTGGGTTGCTGTTGGGCTGCGTACCCAACTCGTGCAATTGTTGTTGCTATGCTGTGATATCACGCATTTAGGCAAGTTATGTTTCTAATGTAGTTGGATTGTTGGTAAGCTGCATCAACTGACTATTGACGCTTTAGTTTTCTGTTGCCCTGGTATTGCCTATTTCTGCGGCAGGTTATATGCAAGGAAATGCCTTTGTAATGTAGGTGGTGATATCATACCTTAACTTACATAATGAGGCCGGTTATCGCTAGTGCTGCTTCAGTTATAGCACTACTTTTGGCAAGGCCTGATGGGCTTACTTTCATGGGTGCTTGGGAGTTTCTGTAGCGAATTTTCGACCCATCTACCCATCATCATGCTACTGAGTTACTAAACAGAAGGCTACACAGCCAACACAGAGCTAGTGAACATTGTAGAGCTGTTAAGCATATCGCTAAAAAAGGCTGACTTCCAAAACGCACCAATACACAATGTTTGGATACTGTTCTACTGCGGTATTAAAACTGTTTGCATATGCAGAGTTGCGAAATATTGCAACCATATACATTGCATATTTTGAATATTTAATAAAACCATGATCACCATTTCAAAAATTTGCATTTTTAAAATACCAACGGTAACTAAAAACAAACGAAGCATCAACTTTGTCTCTGATGTGCTGATTACTCTAGCGATGCGTTTCGATAAATTTTCGGATGCGTTTTGGAAAAGTATACATTGTCAACCAATTGTAGTTCGGCGTTATGGAACATTAAACTTTGTACGTATGCAATGCAATTGACGTTTTGGAAGTCAGCCAAACAGTTATTTAGTGAGGTTGATCAACCGTGGAAGGCCTACGAGTTTTCAGCACCCACAGCTACAGTAGAATTTTCTCATATATCCCTTTATTTAAATTTTTTATTATTCGCTTACTCAAATTTTGGAGCTTATTCTTCAAAAAATCCTATTTTTAAGTCATTATATTAAGTTTTGCAAAGACGCTTACAATTTTTGCAAATATCCCCAGCGACGGATTTTTCCTGAGGCCCAATAGGCCCGTACCTACGGTGGCCAAATATTAGGGGCGGCCAATATAGAAAAAAATACATTGATGGTATCAAGATAAGCACGTGTAAATACGTGTTAACTAAATTTAGCGACACTTAACCCTTAAAAGATATGTGGTTATGAAAACACCCAGGTCTAAGGAACGTTATAATACATTTTTGATGTGTATACATCTTTGGTTTCGGTAGGGGTAAAATTTGCGAAGCTGTAACGCATATCCCAGCACAAAATTTCGAAGGGCTTACCATGTGTATTTCAGCATAAAATTTTTATTTTCATTAGAAGCACCCTGTGTTTGCTTGCCAAATGGTTGCATACATTTAGGCATATGCATAGTAAGAGGAAATTCGCTTCAATTGATTATTACTTCCGATTATTTAAACTCCGCACATGCATACGGCTTTGTACCTATGTATGTACATAAATATGTATGGACTCATTTGTTGCAACTGGGCATGAATCACGTAACTTTGAAACGATAGTCGTTCAAACGATACTGACAAAACGATGTTGTCAAAACACTGATTTATGCATTTGTGTTGCGGTTACGTGTTAATAGCCGTCATCGATTCGCCACTTCGCTGCTTGCTATGTCTGAGTTCCGGTCGCTTAACGAAAAATTTTGCATGTGAAAGCAACAACAAAGTTATCTAGCACGGATAGACGATAGCGAGTTTGTATTCGTTCGTTTCGCCACTCGCTAACTGTTGGCGAATCGATGACGGCTACAGTTACTGTTACGTGAAGCAAAACTGGAATCGAGTTGACGATATCGCACAAACGATCAAACAATTTTTGATTTTTATGAAGCAAGACAATCTCGACACGATATCGTTCAGACGAATGTCGTCATACGTGATTCATGCCCTGGTTTTGATATTCGTAGATGGTTTTAGGCATAGGTTTAGTAGTCTATTTTGGTAAATTTAGGAATATATACAAATAGAAATGCTCAAACTATAGGCTTAAAAACAATAACTGATGCGGTGTTTCCAAGATATTTTAACGCCCTTGAGTCACAAGTATATACAAGTATATTTTATCAATCATACCGATAATTTCACGTATTAAAATAATTAAAAATGAAAATGAATAAAAAAATTAAATCAGAAAAATTAATAAACTTAAGTGAAATTAATGTTTAATTTCTAACCTAACCTACATTTGTATGTATGTAACTGAATCGCTTAATAATAGCTTTACATATAAAAAGATTATCCTAATTTTCGAGCTTAACTCTCTAATCTGTTATTAGAAAAAGAGATTAGCCATGCAGAATTATAATTAAAAATATCTCAGATTAAACCGATAACTTTTTGGTGTCCAACTTCGTTTTATCGATTATACTTGCGAAGAAGAGGAGGAATTTCAAATATTATAGTAAACAAAAAATGACGCTAGTAAGGAAAATAGGTTTGTAAAGGTATTTTTGATAAAATATTCAGTTATAAATATATTTAAATGGCCTAATATGTGCTGCAAAAAAAAGTGACCACGGTGGCACAGAGAAGAAGTTTAACTTTTCCTCGAGTTGTGTGAATAACAAGCACAACCAATTTGACAGCTACCGAGCTTTGATTGAGATTATATTTATATGTAAACGTACTTTTATGCTTTGCCGTTCGTATATGTATACACATCAAATTTCATGAGTACCTAGTACTCACGCCGCTTAGGAGGTAGGCCAGCAGCCTACGCCGTGATACGAAGTAATGTGCGTCTGATCAGAACAACTCTGTTGCTAGGTCGCTAGCAATAGCATCATAGCGACCTTTTTCTGCACAACAACATCAACAGGTGAATACCGCTGATCACAAGGGTATTTAAGGCGGTATCATCACCCTTCAAGGGGCAGTCCTTCTTTGGAAGTAAAGTAAGGTTGCAAAGCAACTAATTTAATTTATTAAATAAAAGTGTTTAATATAAAATAAAGTTTGTGTTTTATTTGGAATAAGCAATATGACTTGCTTAACTTGTACAGACGATGGATGTTTACAAGAGTACGTTAGTTCCCTCTGACTATAGTAGAGCCTTGGAGCTGTACAAGGCTGGGATCGATAAAGTAGCGTAACTCTATCCTAGAGAGAGATATTATAGCGAGGAGCGACAACAAGGTTAACTACGGCTCCGGGAAGATCACTCTTAAGGACTTCGAAGCTGACACAGAAACTTAAGTTATTTAGCGGCATTCGAGGAAATAATAATTTTTTCAAAATTTTTTAAAATTTTTCAAAAAGGAAAAAATTTCCTTTTTGTTTTGGAACATCTTTAACTTTATTACTCTGCACATCAAATATGTTTTGCTTACCTCTTTTAGTTTATCTTCATCCCGTAAGTAGAAGGCAATATAGAATAATGATAAAAATGAATTTACGAACTGGAAAAGTGCAACTTTTGCTATAAGATGGTTTTCGTATTTAGACTGGAGTCGGTAATTCTCTACAATAAAGATAAAAAGCGTGTAATTTAATTTACTCTCGAAGTAAGTCTACAAATTTAAAAATAATAAAGTGTATTTCTTCTCTTGTAGTTTCGATTCTGGTAAAATTTATATGAACATCTTAATATATTATCGCACACCGTCTTCAAAAGAGTCACACCACCCTGGTGCGAAATAAAGTCAATTGACATTATTACCCGCGGAACCCGCGCGACCGGCGCGATACACCACGTCACCCTACGTCGCGGCACCTCTCCCCTTCCCCCGCTCCCCCGTGCTATACCGCAGAGCAACAACTTTTCTGCAGTAAAAAAGCATATAATTTGTGTTTCAAAAGTGTGTAAAAACCAACCAACTTACATGATCTCGGTTCCCATATTAAATAATCAATAATTGTTTATACCCGCATTTTGGCACATTGGCTTGGCCATCTAATAATGTCGTCGTACCCTCTAGCTGCTTTTAAATGATGTCGTCAAAAATTGCTGGCGGAGACATGAATACAGTGCAAGAAAACTCCTTGTCTATTATTGTTTCCTTATAGAAAGGTTGGTTTTTTCCACCTTAGACATTCCGAAATCGTTCAGAATATGCTAACTTAAAACAAAAAATTCTTTCAGTGTTCCTCCGGGGTTTTTGGACATAGACCGTTTCTTCAATTTAATAGTGTTCGCTTTATTTTTGTGGACACGGAACATGTTTTGCAAGTTCTGGATCATTTCTACACTCTTTCTTCAAATATTTCTCGTATTCGTTTTGCGTTTGGTTTTTCGCATCGTGTTTTTCCTATATTCGTAAATTTCATTCATGATTGTGTGTAGATTAATAGCACCACACTGACGATTTGGCAACTACCTTTTTCATCTCTTAAAAAACAGCACTTACGGGCAATGTTTATTGTAAGAACATTTTTTTCTATGAATCGACATACTTTACAGGCTAACCTAATATTCGCGGCTTGCGTTTTGGTACGCATGCCGTCGAATTTGTTTTTTTGCGTCACCCGAAATTGACTTGCATGCGTTTGCATTTGATTTCATTGAGCGAAACGTCAAATCAAAATGTCACGCAGAACAAAAATTGGAAATTGAGTTAGCTTCATACGCACGCCGTTCAATTTCGGTTGATCTCATACAAGTTGCATGTGCATGAGAAATTTTTGACAATAAATTGGCGGCGTGCGTGAATATTAGGTTAGCCTGTTAAGCATTGTTTACGCTATTTCCATTTGAATGAAGAAATAGCGTCAATGACTTTATTTCCAATTTTTTTTTTACTTTATTTCGCTTTTGAAAAGGTAATAATGTAAGGTAGTGTGGCAAATAAAGTCAATTGACCTTATTTCCGTTGATCTTGTTACCTGTCACCGATAATCAAGGGCAAGGGCGACCTTAGGTATAACAAATTAGAACAAAAATTTGACCCAGCTTTTGCTGAAAGGTAAATGAAAGCTCTGTGTGCATTTTTAGCGCATAATCTCAAAACTGCCAAATTTTTAGTTGCGACTATTTTGAAGACGGTGTGCGATATGTAGAAAGGACCGGTATAACACTTTTGTTTCTTTACGGAATAATTAAAAATCTTCATAAAAAGTGAAGTTCTTCAGGAGCAATTTCTTTGAAATACTGTAGCAAATTTGTTTATGTGGTAGCTGTATTTAAATTCTATACGGTTTTTATACGTAGTATTTCGACTTTTCTGTGTTTTGATTTCCCTTCTATATTAAGGTGACAATTTATACATAGTTGGGCATGCGTATTGCAAATCATAACCCACCGTGATCATTCAGCCAAACGGCCAATTTATAATATGCCTCGTCCATTAGCGTTATAGCACCAGCCAATAAAACCTTTGGGATTACGCTCAAGCAGCAGAGTACGCTTTCTTCCGGTAGCTTAGAGTCCCACCAATCCTACAAAAAAGAAACATGTTTATATAAATGTATTCGACATCTACCTATACATACAAGGGCGTTTGTACTCATACATACGATCTCACCTAGTCGATATCCATAAATGTATCCTATCTTGAACGCCTGAGATGAACTAACTTACATAACTTTATAGTCATATACTCAATCCCGATTGTTTGATCATATTTCAAAAACTGTTGATGTATGTTCACATATAAATATTATCTCAATCAAAGCTTGTTTTCAATCACCCCGTTTACACAGGCAAATCTCAGATTATTAGCCGTAAAATTTTTTGTGCTTGTTATTCTCAAATCTCAAGGAGAGGTTATGTTTCTTCTCTGTGGCACCGTGATCACTTTTTTCTGCTATATAAAGCAATTTAAATATGTTTTAACTTAATATTTTATAAAAAATACCTCTACAAACCTCTTTTCCTTGCTAGCGTTCATTTTTGTTTACTTTTACATTTGGCATTTCCCCTCTTGTTCGCAAAAAAAACCCATAAAAGCAGGTAGTACACCGAAAAGTTATCGGTTAAATCTGAGATTATTTTATAATTACAGATTAACAAAGGATGCATTTTGTATGGCGAATCTCTTTTTCTAATTACAGATTAGGGAGCTAAGCTCGAAAATTAGGAATATCTACTTATATGTGAACCTAATCTAAGATAAACTATCCTACTTCCATTGTGTTATGTTATGGAGCTAGGACAAGGTAATAGGCATAGGATAGTTTGATGGCTATCGACCAGTTGAAATATTTTTAAGATAATAATTTACAGTTAAAATTTTATAATCAATACCACACAACAAGGCATGTCCTTATAAGGGGCACAATTAGGGATGCAAATTTTGGGGCGTAACATCAGTAATATATATATAGCGGTTCTGGAAGCGGAGCAGCTACTATATGGTTTGCTCATATACATATATGCTCCAACGTCAGATATCCTTCGCTAACCGCCACAAGATGTCCGGAGCAGCAGCGCAGATAGCTGCTCCAGGTCTGGAAGCCCCATATATGTAGTTTGCTGCTGCTCCGAATGCTCATATACATATATGAGACATTCTTTTTCATATCGGACACCAAATTTGGTGTCACAATTTCGATTGGCTTAAAATTTTTGTTATGGGTTCTATACATGAAATAAGCTAACACGTGTTCGAGGATTTTTTTTTCGCTTTTCTCTTTGGAGATATGATCTGTCAAAGTTTGGATTTTTTCGTAATTCTGACTAATCATGAAGGAGTACATCGTCATATCTCGGGTCATGCCCATCGTAGAAACTTCATCTTAACGTCGTAATCCTTGTTTAATTCTCTACAAAAAACTTGGTTCAAAAAATTGGCGTTTTTCAAGAACTATTTTTAAAATATTCTTCTTTATGAAGAGATGGTTTATCTTGTGAGAATCAACAATTTTTTTGTAATTTGTTTTCGAAAACTTATGTTGAGATATATTTAGTAAGGTGTTAAACATAGTATCTTTAATGCAATCTTTCCAACAGCAGTGTATTCTGCATATACTTGCATCCGGAACTCTCTTGGCTTCCTTCGTAGCATTTAATATTCAAAGTGCTGTCTTCACTGAGGTCCAGAAGGTTTTCAAAAGCTTTTCGGGCCACATGAAAACAGGTTTGTTATCCAGTTGAAGCCATCCTCATCTTCTAGTGGCGGCATCTTCCTAGTCGCCAGGGAATACCGAGGGGGCATACAGTGACTTCTTGTGGCGTTTTCTGCCTCTTGCTTCATCCTAAACATCGCTCCTTTCGTTTTTCCAATCACCGCAAATATCCGCACACTTGCTCCATTTCAAACCATTGTTCTGTACAAATTTTTCGATAGCTTTAAAAATTTCGTTGCTAGTGGCGTAAGTCTCAAATACTTCGCTCTTCTTCGATTTGCATTGCGAATGAGTACCTCACTAACACGAGAAGACTGAGTACCTCACTAACACGAGAAGACTGCCTCTAAAATCGTGTTGATTCGCTCTTTGACAGTGTGATTGCGAAGTTCCAAAGAAAAAGTAATATATACACGTGCGCGAAGCTGCTGCCCTTGTTACAAGAAGAGCCCAGTCAGCAAAAAATCCGAAAATTTTTCCGAAAACGGGAAGAAAAGTGGATGAAACGCGGATTAGGTCGACAAAAGTACCGAAAGTGGTTGTGAAAAGGGTACGTTTTCGGCTATTGGCTGCCATGATGAAGTTTGATCAAACCGCTTGCGTTGTGTATGGAAAGTCTAAAGAATTTGCCCGCACCACTAGTACACTCTAGCCACTAGCGGCACCCTAGGCATACGCTCGAGTTTAATACTCAAGTCAGGAAAGTTATAAAAAAAAAAAATATTTTTATATTTTTCTGAGCAAGAGCTCTTTATTTGAATTCGTATAATCTCGAACTGCTTACATGTTTATGCTTACATCCTATTTATACCATTTCTACTACTGATGATAAATGGTGTTTGTTATTGGTTTAGTGATTAAATTTGTTATTGAAGGTTGTTTACAATGTTATCATATTCTTTTGTTACTTATGAGACAAACTTGTTTATTTGTACATTATAGTTTATGTATATATGTAATGTATGTGACCAGGCATGTTAGCTATGTATGTAGTGTATGTATGTATGTAATATATGCAGTATATGTATTAAGGTCGTTAACTCTCCCCGGTGTTAAAAATGAAATGTCCTCATTTCGAAGGGCTTAGGTTTTGACATCTTTGTAATTCGGTTAGGTAAGCTAATTCGAAGTTTCTTCGACGTTTGGTGCTTAATTGTAGTTGTCGATATGTATGTAATCTTATAATTTAGTATATAAGTAGAATTAGTATAATTATTATTATGGTTAAATATAAAGTAAATTTCCAAGGATGTTCTTCAATTGGAATCACTAATTTATACATTTCTTGTATATTGGTAAATTTATAATCTGATTCGGAGTTTAAAATTTTCAATATATTAACTTTTTCGTTTTGATGGGCATGTATTACATTTTTTATTTCCTGTTTATGGTTAATATAAGTTTTATTATCAATAGTTGTATTAAAATTGAATTGGATTAAATGTGGACCGTTTACTTTGAGTCCGTTCCATATGTGTTCATAGTCTATAATAATGTTACCATTATCTAATATTTGTAAGGGAATGTTATTTTCTTGGATAATATTACAGTGAGCATTTTGTTTTAATAATAAAGGAATAGTACAATTATCC
>NW_016157164.1:247514-252299 GCF_001687245.7 Rhagoletis zephyria | reverse complement strand
AAAACAAACATACAGCTGATTTTGACAATGCAAAGGTTTTGGACGTGGAGAACAGAACGAGAAGAAGGATGACATTAGAAGGGTTGCGCATACAACAAAAAATAACTGAAGCAATGAACTTCAAAGAAGACGTAGATAATATAAACTGTGCATATGCGACTGCAATTACACACAATGTCTGAGGTTTGACGATGAAGGATGTGCAGTGTTGTTTAACGTGTCTTAATGTTTTAAATATGTTTAATTTGTGTTGTGATAATTTTATTGCTTGATATTAAAGTAAGTGTAATTAGTGTTAAATTATTTTGTATTGTCTTATTTGCTCCTTGTAATAATTATTCGTTATTATTATGTTTTTCGTATTTATAAATATATAGACTCCCTGAAGAAGACGCGAATATGCGTCGAAACGCGTAGGAGAAGAAGCAAACACTTGTTTTATTCAATATAACCGGCCAAAAAGCTCCAAATCCAATAGCATTGAATTTTTAACCTTGGCCCACGGAAAATAAAAATTTTATTTGGTGTCGTGATTTGTTAATATATTCGCGGCTGGTCCTGTAATCTTTGTTCCTATGATTCCCAGGGCGCTGTAATATTTTGGATGGTATTGGAAGTTCTTTATCGCTTCCATGAAGGTCCAAACTTGTGATCTCCATGATCGGTATTGCTCTTTATCTCCATCGAATTTTGGTAGAGATTTGAACAATTCAAGGTCTATATCCCTTGGGTCGGTGATGTTAAGTTTGACTTCGTCGTGTAGTACCACTTCGAGTGGAGCGTTTTGTTGCTCTAGCCGAGCTACTCTCTCTGTGAAGTCCGCCTGTTGTTGTTGGATCTGATTTACCAATGCAGCCATGTTTGCGTGTAGTTGAGCTAGTTGTTCCTCCATTTTTATTGGGTTTTCTAGTTTTCTGTTGTCGTCGTAAGTTTTTGTTTTTTTTATTGTTTTTAATTTACGTAAGGTATCCAGTTTCGCCTTTGTGTTTCACTTTTTTGATTCACTTTTCGATTCACTTGTTTTGAATCGTGTGTTGTTTGTGTTTATATTAATTATTTAAGCACTTTTTTCAAATATGTAGTGCTGGAAGTCTTACTTCCCGTGGGATTTTATATTTTTCCTTATCCTTTGTAACGTTACAGGATTAGAAAATGGCTTTTAAGACCGGTTGAGCCACCAGTTTAATACTCAAGTCAGGAAAGTTTTAAAAAAAAAAAATATTTTTATATTTTTCTGAGCAAGAGCTCTTTATTTGAATTCGTATAATCTCGAACTCCTTACATGTTTATGCTTACATCTATTTATACCATTTCTACTACTGATGATAAATGGTGTTTGTTATTGGTTTAGTGATTAAATTTGTTATTGAAGGTTGTTTACAATGTTATCATATTCTTTTGTTACTTATGAGACAAACATGTTTATTTGTACATTATAGTTTATGTATATATGTAATGTATGTGACCAGGCATGTTAGCTATGTATGTAGTGTATGTATGTATGTAATATATGCAGTATATGTATTAACGTCGTTAACTCTCGCGAAACCCCAGGGAGCAGCGTCACCCACTTTGGGAAAGTCTGGTATAGAGCACAGCTGGACAGCGAAAGCTTCATTCAACTGCACGACCCTGCAGTCAAATTTAGAGACAGTCTGACAAAGCGCTAGTTCCGAATTACATATCTCAGAACTATCTATGAATTAGTGAAAAAGGAATTCAGAGCGGGACAGTTGAAACTTGCGGTGTAAATGTGCTAATACACACTACTCGTACAATACGAAAGTAGCTCAGCGAGGAGACCTCCGACTCAACCATCGTTGATCGCGAGTTCAAATCGCGGTGGTGGCAGTTGTGAGTTTTCAAATTTAATGAATTTTATTTGTTGCGTGCAGCTTACAATAATTTTTTTTTTGTTTTTTAATAAAATATGTACAAAAATGGAATCTGTAACACAAAAGAAAAAACGAAAAATATCAAAAAATGGAATCTTAAAACGGTTTCTTATTAAACAAAACTGTCTAAAACGGTACCGGTTAAAATCTAGTTGCAAAGTAATGCACTGGGCGACAATTGCCACCGCCAATGACATCGCCGTGTAAAACTGGACAGTTGAAAGCATTGCTTGGGTATTGAGCTAGAACTAGTACTGTCGGCAAAAGGTCTAATTCAACGCTAGTTCTAAGATAGTCGGATTTTCCGCAGGGGACTTGTTCGTACGCACACAGTGACATCAATTGCACGCACACTACAAAAATGCTCTACCGGGGCTGCCCACCTCTGGTATAGAGCTTTTTCTTTAAATACTGTAATTCAAAAACACGCATAAAATTTGTAAATATAAAGTACGTACTTAATTTGATTTTTAAATAGCCATTTGTTTTGCACTAATTTACTTTATTCTTAAAAATAATTTATATTTGTTACGTATAATGGGTATTTATTTGTTACTTATATCTAAAAATCTGAGTCGTGTGACAAAATTTGAAAAACGGTGATATATTGAATGCATATTTGTGATAACTCAGCGTTAAATTGTATTAAATGTGTTGAAGTGTAATACATAGACTCTCCGGCATTGAATTAAGAATATATATAATTTTGAATATTCACAATGGTTTTCACGTTAAATATTGTTCGTACATTTTTTTTTAAGGATGGCCCATGTTATAACATAATCATTTACATTCACGTTTCTGTGTTGGAAATTTAATAGATTTTTAGAAACGGTTATAAAAACTTCAATATTTTAAATCAGAGTTTATAAGTATGCAGTTCTATAGCCCATTAAATTTTAGTATAATTAATCGCGTTGATTTTTTATAGCTATTTTTACGCACGCTCTTGACGGTATTCGCATACTTAATTATTTTCGTCTCAGATGCAAGGTTACACTTTGCTACGCTCAAATTTTATGGGTTTCGAAACAGAATACTCGAAATATTAAAAAAAAAAAAATGGTTAAAAAGCTTTAAATTTGAAGACAGTTTTTAAAGTTCTATCAAGCTTGAAACAAATTTAAATGGTTTATGAAATAAGAGCCGTGCCTTAACAAAAACATTACGAAAAATATTTAAAATTAAAAGTGTTGGAAATTAAAAAAAACCACTGCATAACTACACATTTCGGGTGCTCAGTGATAGGTATATATACGCATGTACAGTATCGGTCATATCAATAGCACCCCCATTTCCAAGTGAGACTGTTTACCACTTTCGTTTATTATTATTTTTTTATCTGATTAATAGGTCGAAATTTTTGATGAAAAATCGTTGATTTTTCCCTTTTTTTAAAGCTTGAAAACTGGGTTAATATGATTTTGTCTTAAGCATGATCAATTTTTTTTATAAAACAATAACACATTTTAGCTCTCAATATATTGTGAATACTTAAAAAAGAAATGGTGTACGGAGACTTTTGCTGTTAAATGTAGCTTAACTAAATTTTATGGTTATATTTTGCATTAAATTTTATACGTACGTATGTATACCTATATGTCTAAAAATGACATTACTGTTACCAATAACGACATTTTTGGAAATATTTTAGCCGTTGGCCCATAAAATAGAGAATTACATATTAAGTAAACGAAAACAGTTTGGTATTAGTTTTAGGGTCTAAGGAATCGAAAAAATATAGTATAGTACATTTGTGCATGTTTTGTCAGCTTTCACATGACCAGGATGAGTAACGTTGATGACATCGCAACTAGCATAGGGCTGCCAGACGTCCTGGTTTTCCAGGATTTGTCCTGATTTAGACAAATTGTCCTGGTGTCCTGGTCCACACTTAAATTGTCCTGGTTTTTAATGAAGGTGAATGCAGACACTCCTCTAATTTTTAGCAGATTTTGCTATGAAAAAAAGGTTAAGCTTTCTGTTAAATTGATAACGAAACATTCTTTCTAACAAGTTGAATGTCTGTTGAGATTACCTTCTTTCTGTTCAGTTTATTTGGTTAAAATCTCTTTTTTTCAGGCAAATGCCAAAAAAGTGCAAGTTCCTGATCAGCTACATGGCTGAGGGGTCATAAGTAAGAAGGTAATTTCAGGAGCTAAAATCTCATCAAAAAGGCCTTTCTTTCCTTTCTCCTTCATTCTGGTATGGAGTGGCACAAATTGAAGAGCTTCTGCTTTCGCAAGGGCTTTTGTAGGACGCCTTCGGAAGAAGTTCTTTTAAAGTTTTTCTTAATTCATAAAAATAATACTTCTTTAAGGAATTTATTTAAGGTTCATATCAAAAAGTTTTATTTAGACTTTAAATGCCTATTTGTAATGCTAAGTAATATAAACATTTACTTAAGTACATTCGCGTAAATTGTAAATAGGAAACACCTTTCTAGGAAGCATGGAGGGAAGCACTTTTTTCAGTGCTTGTTGGGTAAGCCTTTTAGAATGGCTTCCCTTAAGACAGCTTACCTAAATTATCTTCAGTTTATGCATATATAAAATGGAAACAAGTAAGAGCAGCGCTGTCTTCGGCTATGCCGAAGGCTTCATACCTTTCATGAGCATCTGAAAATTTTACTTTAACAAATTACTGCATTTGAAAAAATTTATATATTCACAGCAGGCATAGATAGAGGAGATACATATACAGGGTGTCCCAGAAGTAACGTGCCAAACTTTAGGGCAAGGTAGGTGGGGGGGGTGAGCTCACTGATAAACAAAAAATTTTCAGGTAAAAGTGTCACCGTTTTTGAAATATTTACATTTTTTCGAATTTAAAAAAAATCGTGCCTTTTCATGTGTTTTCTTTAACTGCAACTACAAACCGGGCAATACTT